>NW_020954641.1:39083906-39095018 GCF_900497805.2 Vombatus ursinus
GCGCTTATGTGTGATAACTCCTCTGGCAGTTCAGTGAAGTAAACCAGATTTGAACTCAGGTATTCCTGACCCCAGGATCAGTACTCTATTCACAACTTCACCTACCTTTCCAGTCCAGCTGTTTTGCCTTGCTCAGGTAATATCTGGAGTACTGTCCAGTTCTGTGTGCATTATACCTACAATGGTTACCTGCTTCAACTATACCCCTGGGCACCTCTTGCCTGAAGTCCCCCAGCACTCCTCCTTTTCATATCATCTCTACAGCTCTACATTTAATTTTGACTCATAATAGCTTGGAAAAGTAGACTGCCATTTGCTACAGTAGCATCTGCATATACAAAATGAGCCTGAGCACCAAGAAGTCTATTGGTCTATGAAAGGGACCTCCAGGGAAAATGTCTGAGTTTATAAAATTCAACATAGCTTATGCAGCATTTCATTATTTGTTTTTGTAGGGACCTATGATTTCATCAACTAACTCCTGATAAGGAAACTCCTTTCTAACCCAGACAGAGAATTAACTGGGGCACTGAGGCATTAAGTGACTTTCACAAAGTCATATAGTCATAGGGTCACTGACTCCTAGGACAGTTCCCTATTCATTAGGCCATCCTCACCTATACTTTCTTTGTGTCTTATAAAAACTGAGAAAATAATTTAAAAAAAATGATTGCTTGAGGGTGAGATATAGTCAAGTATGGTCGCATAAGCCTATACTTCCTGCTTCTGGGGAGGCTGAGGCTAAGAGTGATGGATCCTTTGAGCTCAGGAGTTCTGAGCTGCAATTGAGCTGTTGGGCACCTACACTAAGAGCAACTTCCATAGAGTGGCCCAGTTTAAAAAACAGTGAGAAAGAGACAGAGAGAGAGACAGACAGACAGACAGAGACAAAGACGGAAACAGACAGAGACAGTGAGTCACTTATTACTTAGATAATTCAGATTCATTTAACTTTCTGGTAACAATCTTAGTAGTCAGGAAAATACCTTACACCAAGTCTAGCTTAGCAGAGTATCATTCCCCACAGAACAATTTTGTTACTCCTTCAGAGAGTCCTGTTCTAGCCCTAAAATCATATGTAAGGGCACAATGTCATTTGAAAAGGAAGCAATGAAGTCAGTATCTGCTTCTATTGTGGACTCAAGCTCATGTTTTTGAACTCTGGTCTTTTTCAGCAAAAGTGGGAAAGGTGCCAGGATAAGGATGCTAAACACTTAGGTGAGTCATGTCCATTAAAAAAAATTCCTGAAAAAATAATGTTACTAATAATCAGATTTTATATAGTACCTTAAAGCAAGTATAAGTGTTATCTTACTTAAGACTTAAAACACTGGGAGGTAACTATGCCTCTTTTATAGGTTTTCCATTGTTGCTGTTGTTTGTCCTTCATTCTT
This sequence comes from Vombatus ursinus, assembly GCF_900497805.2. Classification (NCBI taxonomy): domain Eukaryota; kingdom Metazoa; phylum Chordata; class Mammalia; order Diprotodontia; family Vombatidae; genus Vombatus; species Vombatus ursinus. The sequence goes on from NW_020954641.1 coordinate 39,085,301, forward strand.
GAAGACCATGATCTCAGGAAGGTGATGCCATAACCCGCAGTGAATTGGATTTAAGGGAGGGAGGGCTGTGCAAGGTTACCAGCCTCACTTTCTCTCCAAAGCCATCTGGGTCCAGTGGCAAGATAGAGATCAGGAGGACTGGAGATAGTCCTGATGCAATAGGAGACCTTGGCCTTTTTAATCTAAGGTTTTTCAGAGTTCTCATTTTGACTAAGGCAAAACCTATTTGTGATTAAGGCTAGGTAAGAAATGAGCCAAAGAATGGCCTCTTTTACCTTAAAATGAAAACAAAAACAAACAAAAAAAAATCCCTCAATGTGAGAGGGGAAAACTCTTTGGGTTTCTGGCCAAAACAGAAACAATTACTATTTACATTCACTCTGAGCCATCAGGGCCAAAACAATGACCACTAAGTGAGGCTTGGCCTGGTATTGTTGGCCAATCAATGGGAGCCAGAGTGAATTGGGTTTAAGGCAGGGAAATAAGAAAGAAATTCAGCCAGTAAACCCCAAGATATCTTGCTAGGTTTCAGCAATCAAAATTTACATTCCTCTGGGCAGAGCACTTGCAGGTAAGGGTATGATACCCTGTGTAGATAGAGGGAGGGGAGAGGAGGGGAGGGGAGGGGAGGGAAGGGAAGAAGGAAGGAGCTATAGTGTTCAACTGGAACTGGCTAGTTGAGTCCTTAATGGGCAGCTCAGACTACTCACAGGTATTTATTTATCCTTTGTTCTCAAAGAGGATCATAACATCAGGAAGATGATGCCATGACTTGCCAAGTGAATTGGATTTAAATGATGGCAGTTCAAAGTCACCAGCTCACTTTCTTCTCCAAAGCCATCTGGTCCAGTGGTAAGATATAGATCAAGATGACTAGAGATGGCACCCAGGTTTTCCATAGTCCAAATCTAAAGCCATATTGCCTCTGCCATCACCTCCCAGTGAAATATCATCGTAGCATTTCCTACTACCAAAAGAGACAGGGGTCTTTCCCTATGTCCTCCTCCTTAGGATCTGGATAAAGCCCCAGTCAAAGACCGTTAAAAACCACAGGACTGCCACTAATTAAATTCACCAAACATTAAATGTATACTAGGTACAAGGATGGATGCAAATACAAAAAATGAATCAGACTTTGCCCTAAAGAAGCTTTTAAGAAGGTCAAAAACTTTATGTTTGGGAAAACCCAACATTTTTACCCTAGGGGTTTAATCAACCCTTACATTAAGTAAAATCCTGAAATTTAGAAATATTCAGCAAGCACTCATTTAAGAGTCTAAGTCCCAGAAAGGAGAATCAATAACGGAACAGAAACCACAAAAGTTATGTTAAGTCAAGATGTGGGAGGAGTAATTGGGGTCATTTATTATACAATATGGGATGTTGCTACTGTAGAAGGCAAACAACTCTAAAATTATATAATTAGGGGTTCATAGGAAGAATGAATGTGCCACTTATCAGTATGAATCAGTCTGAGTAAAGTTTCCCTTTTGCATGAACTGGTCAAACTGAGAACAAATAAAATACCCCTAAGAGGCAACACAAGGTCTAAAAAAAGATAAACTGAGTATGAAGTTGGCATTTTGTTGGAGTAGACCAAAGACATTTTGGGCATCACATTAGGGTGGATGGGTGGATGGGTGGGTGTGGGGAGAATATCAGTTTTATTAACTATAGTTCAAGAAATTCTAAAAATCTCCTCCCTAAGGCCATGTTCTCCGATTCCCGGAAGTGCCAGTTGCCCTCAGGAGTTCTGATTCCCTTTCTCCTGAGGCAAGGTGAGTAGACTTTTCAAGTGCCAAATCTCCCAGGCCATACTCAGTAAAAGGTTCCCATCTCCCTTCACCCATAGAGGCTATTCAACAGTGAAACCCCCTCCTACCACCATAACAAAGTCTCCTTCCTTTCTCCCCCTTTTCAATCCTTCTACATTCCTCCTCTTCACCCACTCCCCTGTAGGTACTTCTCTTTCTGAGACCACAGGGATCACCTTCTCCTACTGTTGTTCCATGATTTGATCCTAGCACATCACACATTTCTCTCTATCCCCCTCCTCCCCTCTCATGTACTGTTGTAATGTAGTCCTACCAAAAAAAACCCAAAACAAAACAAAAAAAAACACACTGATTCATCTGTAGGCAGGGTGTTGCTAGGTTCTGTCCATAATGCCCTAGGCCTGTCTCTTTACTGTTACCTCTACCAGATCTCTACCTTCACCCTTGTCTCTTTGTGTACATTTAGGAAGAAGTTTCTTACTGGTCCCTCTGCTTTCACTGTCCTTGGTTGCTGAATTTATTCACTCCTGCTACATTTCCTTTGTTTGAAGTGTCTGAAAAGCAAATAATCTCTTTCTTTTTAACCACTACATTTCTTGGAGTTTGCAGCCTTGGGTTTTTTTCTGGAGGTGATCTGTGAATTCTTTCTATTAGAAACCCACTGGAATTCCATTTTGTATGATCAGAATTTCTGAGCAGTTCTATTATTTCCTTCATTATGGTATTGTGGTTTTTTGTACTGATGTATTCTTCTGAGACACTTATGGTCCTTAGGTTGTCTCTGAGCATTCTGTCTTCAAGATCTATATATTTTGCTTGCATAGCGAGTATATTTCTTTTAATGTTTGTTTTTTGCTTCTCTTCTTCTAGATTGTCCTTCAATTCTATGTATAAGCATTTTCAATCTCTTTTGTTTCTTTGGTAAGGTTCACCATTACAAATTCAAGTTCTATTTTGCCCATTATTTTTGCTATGCAAGACATAAATTCTGCTTATATAAGTTACATTTCTCAAACCTGGAAAGACTTACACAAACTGATGCAAAGTGAAGTGAGCAGAACCAGAAGAACATTGTACACAGTAACAAGCAACACTGTGCAATGATCAACTATGACTGACTTAGCTCATCTCAGCAAAACAATGATCTAAGAAAATTCCCAGACCAATGATGGAAAATGTTATCCATATCCAGACAAAGAACTGATGGAGTCTGAATACAGATTGAAGCATACTAGTTTCACTTTCTTTATTTCTTTCATGGTTTTTTCCTTTTGTTCTGTTTCTTCTTTCACAACATGACTAATACGCAAATATTTTACATGATTGCACATATACAACCTAGATCAAATTGCTTATTGTCTTAGAGAGGGGGTAGGGGAGGGAGAAAATTTGGAATTCATAAGTTTTATAAAACATTAATGTTAACAATTGTCTTTATATGTAATTAGAAAAATTACTATAAAATGATAAAAAATAATTCACATTTCTCTTTTGAACCACTTAATAACCATGGGTTATGGCTCCATGCTTTCCTTAAATTCCACAGGGAATCTTATCAAGTATTGGATTGTTTTCCTTTTTTTTTTTTTGAGGGGGGCAGTATTTATTCATAGATGTTTTAACTCATTTACTAGATCTGGAGTCCATATTCCTTCTGTTGTTACAATTTTTCCCTGTTAATTCATCTACTTACGTTCGAGGTCTTTTCTTACTGAGATCTTTGGTAATTTCAGTCTTTCCTCTCCGTCCCCCTCCTCATTTCCCTCTATTCACTTTCTGACTCTATCTTCTCTGATCATAGTTTCCTTGGGGGCTGATCTCAATTGCATCTCAGCTTCTTCCCATACCACAGTTCACTAGCCCAGGTCTCTGTCCCAGGTGATTTTTAAGTGGTCAGGGTAGGCCCCAGTTGGATATTACGCTCTTTCCCTCAGGCTTAGTGGAGGACTGCACACAACTCCCACATCCATGGTGACTTGTCCTGCTCCCTTTGTTCCTTAGTTCTCTAGCCTGACTAAGGTCAGAGCTGACCTGCTGGTGGGGTGGGGTTGTCTGACCTGGTATCAGCAGTTCAGAGTTTTGCAGCACTGACGCGATGGGGTTGTGGTCCCTGGAAGGCTTTTGCTTCTGAAGACAGTGGCCACACTGGCTGTCTGACACAGCCTGATTTCTCTGGCTTTCTTCAAGTCTCAACTCAAATTGCACCTTCTGCAAGAAGCCTTTCCTGGTCTTTCTTAATCTTAATATCTTTCCTCTATTAATTACATCCAATCTACCTTTTCAATATACAATAGTCTTCATGTTGTCTCCCCTATTAGACTTGAGAGCAGGGCCTGTCTTTTCTTTGTATCCACTGCCTGGCATATAGCATTCACTTAATAAATAATTAATGACTAGTACTGGCTTATTAATCTGCTTCTGCAGTGTAAATTATATGAAATATAATTTGGTTTACATACAACTTTTTAGAAACATGTGTGATACTGATATAGGTGCAGAGAGGAAGGTTTAGTTGGCAATATAAGATACACCTAAAAGAAATCAAATAAAGAAAAGGATAAGCTTTGGACCTGTGATTTCACTGGTGAGGAACTCTTGGATGAAGAAATTATCTCTGCCAGTGCAAACCAGCTCATCACTGTCTCTGCAATCTGTACTCTTTAGGGAACTGCCTAAGGCAACGAGAGGTTAAGTGCTTTGCTCCAAGTCACATAACCAGGATATGTCAGAGCTAGGACTTAGGTTTTCTTGGCTTCTAGGCTAGCTCTCTATCCACTTTGCCACACTGCTTCTCAGAGGGAAAAAAAAATAAAGACAGAAAAATGAGGACACAAACTGCCCCTCTCATGGCGAGGAAAATCAGAATAAAACAGATGTTGCTTAGAACTTCAGCATAGCTTAAAGGTCTGTGATTTCATGTTTGCTTTGCTAGTCCCCTTTATTGGGTGACACAGGGGTATTGTCCTTTTGTTTTTAGTAATTTAAAAAAGAATTCCCTAGTTTTTCTTTTTTTTTTTTTCCTATAAGCCAAACTGCAAACATGAAGCATAATATTATGGACCCAGAATGGAAGGAGATCTCTGGTATATGAAGAAGACAGCAAAGCATTCATGGCAAGAGTTATTATTTTGCAGCTAATGAAGTAATGGCCAACTCTCACTTTATGGTGAGTGACATGGAAACCTCCCGGACAACAGGAAGTAAAGACAGCCAACTGAAAATGACTTGGAATTTAAGAGATCTAGACTCAGAATTACTAAAGGAAAGATTTGAGGTGAGGTGGCCCTGTGTGCTGTATAGATTGGGTTGGTTTGGGGGGGAGGTCTGAGTTCATCTATGTGAGATATTCCCCATTTGCAAACTCCTATCAGGTAGCTCCTATACAAAGATCTCGGACAGTCTTAGACAGTGGTCTGAGGACACTGGGAGAGTAAGTAACTTACCTCTAAGCACACAGCTAGTAGGAAGAGGAATTCCAATCCAGGCCTTCTGATTCCAAGGCCAACTTTCTATCCACTACACCAATATCTTTTGCTTATTATTTATGAAACTGAACAAATGCTAAAATAATGAAATTCTTATTGGAGGATGATTAAGGAGGCAGTGAAATTACTACAAAGCCCAGGGAGAGAATAAAAATGATGCCAAATCAAGCATTTTGATAGGTTAAACCACCCCAGGGGAAAAACAAACAAACAAACAAACAAACAACAACAACAACAAAACAACACCACCCCAATATGCCATACTTAGAATGATTTCTGAAACAATAAGAAAAATCAAGTTAAAAAAAAAAAACCACAACAATTATTGAGGAAATTTGCTGATATAAGACACCAAAATCCTAGTCAGGAAGGCAAATCTGCATGTACCCACAGGCAAAGGACCGGAAACAGATTAGATACCATCAAAAAATGTTAACCTGACCTCCTTCTATACCCCATCCCCTTTCTCCCTCAAAAAAACTCCCTAAAACAAAACCCAAACAATCAGCAACAACAATAAAAACCCTACCCTTGCTATTGGGTTCACAGTACCATGCCAGACTTGTTAAGACTACTGATGACTCATTCTAACTCTGACACTGGCATCAGGTTGTGTGGGAAGGGCTGGTGAAAAGCTAGTAACTGGAGGGGAAAAAATATTGTGGGCTAATGGGTATTTCAAAAACATTTTAACTGAAGGGTGAACTGATGAAATCACAGAGAGAGCCAAAAAGGTGTTAAAGCAACAGAAGATCTATGAGGAAGTACAGTTTTAGACCCATCATGGAGGCAGATGCCTGCCTCTTCCCAATATCTCTCTCCCTTCATGCCATCTGCAGTAAACCTGAACCCAGAAATAGGAAAATAAGGTAAGAAAGAAAAAGTCAGAGTCAGCTCCCTGAAAAGGGTATCCTCATCACTTCTCCACATTGAGCCTAAGTTCTTAATGGCTACATCAATGGCTTTAAGCTTTAGCAATTCTTACTAGCATGGAGAGGTTCTGATTACTGATCCGGTGACAGGCTGTATGTCTGTTACCTGAGAAGGAACTTCCCTAAGTTGGGTGATGCTCATCACCAGAAGGGTGGTCAAAAGGTGATGAATTTTTCCTGCCTCATTACATGGCATTACATGGCATTACGTGTCCATGCCTGCTTCAGCCCAGCCAAACTGGCCTTCATAATATTCCTCACACATAACCCTTCATCTCCAGTCGCGGTGCATTCGCACTGGCTGCCTCTCATTGCTGGAATGCAGTCTCCTCCCACTTGGGTCTATCAGTCTCTAGCTTTAGTCAAGGTTCAGCCCTTGAGCACCCCCTTCTACACAAAGCCTTTTCCAATCCTTCCTAACCCTACCCCCACTCCTAGCTGCTAGTTCCTTCCCCTCTGATTCATCTTGTATCTATTCTATATCTACTATATATGTAGACTTTGTCTCTCCTGTAAACTCCTTGAGGGCAGAGAAGCTTTTTCTTTCTGCTTCTATATCCCCAGCACCCAGCTCAGGGTCTGGCACATAGGAGATACTTAATAAAATGCTTGTTGATTATTTGATTCCAGTAGCTCCTAAATTTGTCCACTAAAGCACACAGAGGAGTGGTGATCTAGATTGGTGGAGAAATATAGGGGGAAAAACCCAAAACTAATGCAAAACCACAACCTACAGATTTCTAAAGTACTTTAGGAAGTCTGTAAGGATACTCCATGTATATGTGACATGGCCAGTTAGGCCACACATATTGGATGTGTGCCCTGCTAGCTCAGAATGTAAACTTCCAGGAGGCAGGGCCATTCGGCATGGGGTCCTAGTCAGCTAAATCTCCAGAACCAACTTTAGGGAACTAGACAGGAGCTCCTCACCCATTCCGGGCACCCAATGAAGAGTAAACAAAAGGACTGAAATAAGATATAGCCACAGGTTATCAAAATAATTCTAATTCTATGCTTATAAACTATGCTCTGCAAAGGTCATTTTTCAGCAACCCTAGATACAAGAAGAAAAAAAATGATAATAGACATAGCACATAGTAGATACAGAGCTTGGAGCCAGGAAGAGCTGAGTTCATGTCTCATCTCTGACACACATACTAGCTGTGTGACCCCTGGACAAGTCACAACCTCTCAGAGCTCTGGGAAGCTCTCCAAGTCTGTAAGTTACAGTGAATGTACTGACCTGAATTTGTAGAGAGAGTTTCCTCATTCTGAAGTCCCTTATACTAATGAAATTACAAACCTAGCTCCTATCCATATCCCTCGCTCAAATAACAATAATACTAATAATAACAATAATATTTATATAGTGCTTTAAGGTTTGCAGACTGTTTTACATATATTATTTCATTTGATCCACACAACAATCCTGTGATATAGGTGCTATTATTATTCCCATTTTACAGATGAAGACACTCAGGCTTGTCCAGAGTTTGCATAGCTAACAGGTAAATGAGGTGAGATTTGAACACAACTCTGTTTAACTCCAATCCAGGGCTCTACCCACTATGACACTTTAAAGTGTGTACAACAAGTGCAATCAATGGATCTGGCTTGTAACCCAAGAATTAATAAATGGGGCAAGGTAATATGTGTACCCTTCTGAAACTGCCACCTACCATATATCTACACCCACTTTAAGACAAGGGTCTTCCTTGCATAAAACAGGAGTAGAAAACAACATGCATCAACAAGCAATTCACCGGTACTAAATGAAGACAAATACGGAATAATTTTGGTGACACTGCAGTTGTTCAGGTGGTTGCCATGGAAATCCAGAAGCTCCCTCACTTTCCATACTTACCAAATGTCTCCTAATTCATCTAATGGTACCCCCCACCCCCTTCAAATACTACAGAGGATTTCTCTCTTAAATGGGACTGGGGAAAGAAATTACATGCACAGCCAAGCCAAATCCAAACATCTTGACAGGCCTGTACATATCTGAATGAATACCTGAACAGTGATGACAGACAAGAAAGAAGTAAGATTTTCAGTATCACTTAGGGGTGGAGGGGGAGGAGAAGGGCCTAATGGATTTCACTGTAGATTTCTGATTCATGGTCAATTCTCATAGTGACAGCCAGGCTTGATCCAGAATGTCTGAGGCAATAAATCAAAAGCCAGTGATCTTTATTAGCCATTTCATAGAACAATGTCAAATCTGAAGGGAAAGTGGTAGCGAGTAGGTTGTGTAGCAAGGCAGGCAGCAGAAAAACAGAAGCAAACACCCAGAGGCTCTCATGAACCCTGGTGAGGACAGGTGTGCTTTTTCTCTCGTTAAGTTTTGCAATGAGGCCTGTAATATATCATCCCAACAAGATGTGATGATAACAGCACATCAGCTTAATGAATTTTGCAATAAAAAATGATGAATGCACAACAATCTCTAAGTTTACCATCTCTGGGAAACACCCAAGTGCATGGGAAGCTTGGAGTCAAAAAGCTGGGAAAATATATTTTGTGGCCTTTTGCTTACTGCAAACAGTACCCACCCACATTACACTCAGTATAAAGGTGGACCTGCATTCATGCTTGCCCATTCTGAGTTTACTATGGGTTGAAGAATCATGGAATTAGTCAGGAGCTAAGGAGAAGGGCCTTAGCGATCATCTAATCCATGGTTTCACCTTCATTCACTCATTCTTTAACTGGTCTCATGGATTCCTAATGACAGTCTGGTAAAGCCTATAGATTGCTTCTCAAAAGTTAAAAAAAAAATTGTTAACTGAAAGAAATAACAGATTTCAATTAGTGAAAATAAATATGTTCAGGTTTTTCATCCAAGTTAACTGATCCCCTGAAATCTATCCATGGACGACAACAGCTTAAAAGCCCCCCGATCTAACCTAACCTCTTCATTTTATTGATGAGAAAACTGAATTCAGGAAAGGAAAAGTATCCAAGTCTTCGGAATTAATAAGCAGCAAAACTGGTATCCAAACTTGGGCCCTCTGACTCCATATTCAGGTTTCTTTACACCAGATCATGCTGCTTCTGATCTTCTGACAAAAACAGACTTACCATGCAGTTTAGCCTCTGTTTAAAGACCAGTATCTTTGCTTAGTAGAAAATTAAATCAATCAGTCGAAAGATTTTCTTTGATTTTCTTCAGTGACTTGACTGATTTTCATATCTCTCCTCAATATGCCCATAATATTGTTTTTCTTAGTAAAGAGAAAGAATTCAATGAAAAAATGTTTCCATTAGAAAATGAGGCAAGTCACTTAATGTCTTGGGATAGAAAAGAATGGGACCCATAGCACCCTGATTGCTGGGTGCAATGTTTAGAGAAAGCTACAGATTAGACAATAATCTCTTCTTCCTAGCATTTGGAGGCTCAGATTGAAAACATTATTTCATCTGTTTTGAGATCATGAAAGAGAAAAATGGCCTTGGGAACACCAAATTTTAAAGGGGTGTGTGTGTGTGTGTGTGTGTGTGTGTGTGTGTGTGTGTGTGTGTG
>NW_020954641.1:39095028-39134636 GCF_900497805.2 Vombatus ursinus
GTGTGTGTGTGTGTGTGTGTGTGTGTGTGTGTGTGTGTGTGTGTGTGTGTGTGTGTGTGTGTGTGTGTACATACACATCCATGCAAGCAAGAAACACAGAACTGATAAGAAATACCACAAAACAACATAATCCAACTCTCTCTCATTTTACAGGTGTAGACAGTGAGGACCAAAGAAGCTAAATGACTTGTTCATGGAGACATAAGCAAGCAAGTGGCAGATACTTCAAATCCAGGTTCTCCAGCAGTATTCTGTGTACCGTATCATGCTGCCTCCATGGGGGTGTGTGGGAGCACGTATGTGTGAGTGTGTGCACATGTGCATGCATGCTTCAGCAGTGAATACCAAATCAAGAGTAGGAGCTGGGATTGAGGAACTTGGTGCCACTGCTCTGTTCCAGAAGCATGCATTCAGCTCGGCTGGGCTCTGTCTCCACTTCAACTTGTAGAAGCCAGGACAGATAATTCTCCCTTTGGTTATGTAAAGTGTGTGAAGAAAAGAGTTTAGGCTTCTTCATTATCACTATTTGAGAACCTACAAAGATTTCTATTATCAAATCAAACATACATTCAGCTTGGCCTTCAAGGACTACTACAAACTGAACTGTCCCCTTTCATATTAGTAACTTCACTTCTCATTACAAGCAGTTTACAGTTTACAGGCTATAATCCCCACCTTTTGTCTATTCCCTTTTGCTCCATGTTCTAAACCTCTGCTGGTTTAATATTCCTAAAACAAAGTTCTGTTCATTCACCCCACTCAAAAACCTTCACAAGCTACCTGTATAAAGCATAATGTCCAGACTGCTTGGCCCTCCGCAATCAATCAATCAATCAATAACCGATAAGCATTTATTAAGCATATACTATGTGCCAGGCACTGTGCTAAGCACTGGGAAGAGGCAAAAGTCAGTTCTTGCCTTTAGAGCTTACAATCAAATGGATACATATACACACATGTCTCTCTCTCTCTCTCTCTCTCTCTCCCCACAATATACAATCTGTTATTTAGCCTGATCTCCCGCTACTCCCCTACAAACTCTCAACCAAACCGCACTCATCACTATTTCCTGAATATGCCCTGAATTCAGGAGATTTGTGCTCTTCCATTTCCCCAACTCTATTCGCTGAAATTTAACCCACCCATCAAGGCTCAAGTGCTCGTTCCTCCAAGATGCCATCCCTGATCCCTCCCAAACAGATATGATCTTTCTATCTGTAAATTTCCATAGGACTTTGCTTCACATCCTTTTAAAGCATAGACCATATTTGCCTTGTATTATAGTTTTTTAGAGGTGGCACAATCTATAGAGCACTGAGCTTGGAATCAGAAAGACATCTTCATGAGTTTAAATCTGGCCTCAGACACTTAATGAAGTTGTGTGACCCGGGGCAAGTCATTTAACCCTACATATCTCAGTTTCCTCATCTGTCAAATGAGCTGGAGGAGGAAATGGCAAACTACACCAATGTATTTGCCAAGAAAACCTCAAATGGGGTCATAAGGAGTTAGATACAACTGAAAACAACTGAACAACAAAATAGTTATTGATGTACTTGTCCTATCTCCCTACTAAACTATAAGCTTCTTGAGGATAAAGATTGTGCCTTATTAATTTTTATATTTCCAAAATGATTAAGCACAATATCTGTCATGGCAGCTGCTCAGAGAGTATTTATTAAATTGGACTAAAATGATTTGGGTTGTGTTCCAAAAAACCTCATTTGTGAGTCTGGTTGTTGAGCATTCACATATCATAGAATCCAAGAGATGGAAAATATCTCCATCTCCAAGGTCATCAAGGTAAACTTGCACCTGAACAGGAATCCTTTCTATGTCATCTCTAATGGGTGGTCTGCCAGCCTTTGCTTGAATACTTCCAATGACAGGGAGATCACCACTTCACAAATCATCCCATTTACTTTGGGATAGTTAGGAAGTTAGCAAAGTTTTCCTTATATGGAACCTAACCTTGTCTCTATACAACTTGCACTCATTAAAAAGAGTGTTGGGTTTGGAGTCATGGATGCAGGGCTTGAATGCTAGCTCTGCTATATGATCTTGGGCAAATCACTTTAACTCCTCTCTATCTGTAAAGTTTCTCACCTATAAAATGAGGGGATTTGATTAGATGATTTCCAAGGTGCCTTCTAGTTCTAAAACCTATAACCTAGTGCTACTTAAGGCTAAGCAGGACAAATCAAGTTCATGGAACATCCCTTCCAGTACTTGAAGTCAACTGTCATGCCATTCCCATATTACCTCTTTATCAATCTAAAGATCTCATAATATAAACTCTAGAACAAAAGAACCTAACCATCATTCATACTTCTACCCCCTCCAAAGAAAAACCCATTCTCAGTTACAACTGGGAATGATCTAGGAACACATGCTCTTTCTCTTCCTACATCCAGAATTCCCAACCCAAAAGAATTTTCAAAAATCTACCAGTGTTGGTGCTGAGTGCCTTGAGTGAGGGGAGCCCTCAAGTCTTTAGCAGCTAGGGGAACTGAAGTTGGGGGAGTCAAGAAGTGACTTTTAGGAGATCTTCCTTGGAGGGGTATGGAAGGGGGCAGGAATATTTCTAGAGGCAGGGTCAGGGCTCCTATAGAGAGTACTCTTATTGGGACATGGTAGGGGTGGGGATGGGAGGTAGGGTCTTCCAGATATGAAAGGATGGGAGTTTTGAGGGAAGGAAGGTCCTCAGCAGGAATGGTCGAACTCTGTAGAAGCGGTCACTTAGAGGTTTTGTACGTATGTGATTAGTAGGGGGAAGGGAGGGCAAGGCCACAGAAAGACCATACATGTGTTTGGGTGGTTGGTAAATGGAGTACAAGTAGGGAACAACCTGTACTCCCTTAAAAATACCTTTGGCAGGGATGTGAACTGAAAAGAACCCTGGACTTGGGAGATAGGTTCAAAGAGCACTAGACTCAAAGCCAAAAGGCGCTGACACCGACTAATTATATGAATGTGAGCAAATCCCTTAACTCTTCTGAGCCTCAGTTTCCTTAGCTATAAAATAGGGATGAGGGAATCACAGAATTTATAGCCAGAAGAGATTCCAGAGAGCAGGACTGGTGCTACCTTTCCTCATAGAGTTATGAGAAAAAGATGCTTTGGAAACGTAGATGAACTGGAGAAATGGGTTATTGTACTAATGATATTGTGATTGTTTGGCACTAAGGAAAAAAGATGTCCTGCTATTCCCTCAGCAATCTGTTCATTAAATTAAAATTTATGAAGTACCAACTATGTAAAAGACCCTGGGCTAGGCACTTGGGGAAAATGACTCAAGTCCCTAACATCAGGGAGGTTATATTTTTATATGTTATTCCTTCACCCTTGTACCTGAAACACTCTTGTTTCTTCTTGACATCATTATTTAGCATTAGCTGAAAACTCACCTAATCCTGAAAACTTTTTATGACTGATCAAATCTGATCCTACACTAAATAATATAGTTCATACTTTCTTGGCTGAAGACCATACCTCATACTTTACTAAGAAAAAGGAGACCTTTTGCCATGAGAGCTCTCTGTTCCCTTTTTCTTCTTCTCAAAACCCCTCAACAATATTCCCTATTCCCTCTTCCTTCATTCCAATTTCTGATGAAGACAGGGGTCCTTCTACCTTCCGAGGCCAACCCCTGTAACTCTTTTTGCTCTGTACAATGCTCAGGTCTCAAAGGTAAGGTCCATTTCTTTTATTTCTTTTTCTTTTTGGTGAGGTGATTGGGGTTAAGTGACTTGCCCAGGGTCACACAGCTAGTTAAGTGTTAAGTGTCTGAGGCTGGATTTGAACTCAGGTCCTCCTGACTCCAAGCCAGAGCTCAATTCATTGTGCCACTTAGCTGCCCCAAGGTCCATTTCTTTGTATCCTCCTGGTACCCATTGCAATGCTCTGCAGGTAGATATTCTGTAAGTGTCTCCCTATAGGCAAATTACTACCTTAAACCATGAACAGTAAGGACAGGTTTCCCATCTCCCAACCCATGGCATATATGAGAACATTCGTATTTTAAAAAAATAAATAAATAAATGCTAAAAGACCTGAGTTTAAATCCTGGTATTGCTACTTATTATCTGAGCATATCACTCACATTTTTAACTTAACTGGGCCTCAGTTTCCTCATTTGTAAAAAGAGGGGTTGGACTAGATGACCCGTAAGCTCTAAATTCATGATACAATAATTGGTCTTCATTGTGAGCTGAAGATGCCAACTTTTAGAGTTCTGGTTTAGTTGTTTTGTTTTTTTTGGGGGGCTGGGGGGAATATGGGGCATATTGTAAGGCGTATCAGGAGAAAACCCAGTTATACAACATTGTGCATACAGAAATAACTTGTCTATGATTGCAGTGGAAAACAGAACTAGCGTAACTTCAGTAATATAATCAAAGAAATACAATGCCTGTGGCTACTAGGCCAATAGCATCTTCTCCAAGACTGAGGTGCCAAGTCCAGCGCGAAGGAAGGCAAAGGATGGACCTCGTGGCCTTCTAACCATGGAGACATGTAGTTTGGACTGAGAGAGCCAGTGACGACCAAGGATGAATTTTAAATTCATTCAATTTTAAAGCTGTAGTGGAATCAGTACAAAACGGGAAGGGAAAGAAAATAAGGAGAAAGGCTTATTGACAACAAACAACAAAGACCACTAGGCCAGGGACACTAAGTGATTTCTTAGAGAACTCTAGCCTCATTAAACATTATAATTAGTGATGAAAGCAAAGACTGATGAACAGGAATCCATAGATTATGCTGAATTTAGAAGTGTTTCAATAACCACAGTAGCATAATTGGCCTCAAGAGATTATACAGATGGGATTAACGCAGAATGAGATTAAGGAGTGGGATAAAGATTGAATTTGTGATTTCCTTGGTATAAGACCTCGATATAAGAGGAAAATATCTTCCACCAAAGGCAAGTCAGCACTTTCCTTGTAATTTATAGTCTTAGAGCACTAAGTGACTGGTTCACACAGCCAGGATGTATCACTCAAACGCAGGTCTTCCTGGTTCTAAGGCCAGTTCTCTATTCATTATGCCAAGCTGTCACTTATTAGGATAAGGTTAGGTTAAAAAAAAAATCTTGGTGTCAGTCTGAAGTGTCCTGAAGTTTCTTTCAATCAGAGGCAAAAGCCTGGAGAGATACAAGATTTCGGCCAAACTAATGTTTATAGCAAATACCATTAATCTCTGAGTATGTGATATGATATTACCAGCTGGCATCCTCCAGGTTTGGGAAAACAAACAAAAAAGTAGCATTTGAGCTTATATTGAAGAAATAAACAGAATCAGAGATACCTTGGTAAAAGATTTAGAAAAACCCTGTTATGAATTGTGTACACACTGGATTAAAAACTGCCTTGATTTGTCTATACTTCTAGTTTATCTACATTCCCATAGATAAACAGAAGTATTCTTCAGTAATTCTCAAAGTGGAAGGTCAGGACAGAATGGCTAACAGGCTAGTTAAAATCAAAGGGTTCAGGGCTGTGTCATCAACACGAGAGGCTGATGGGAAGGAGCATTAACTCTTTACAAAAGAAAGTTACCAGTTAACCTAGCAGGTCTCAGCTCTTGGATACCAGGTTCTGGAGGAGTGTGGGCATGGCAGGAACCACAACCCCTGCCGTGGCGGTAGGCAGGTCATTACAGTCTAACTCAGAAAACAGATTTTCCTATTCATCCTCTTCAGTGTTCTGAGACAGCTTGAACTCTATTCTAGTTTCCCCAGAATAAAGTTTCCAAAATTAATCAAATATACTTTTTTTCTTTTCAAATCAAAATGTTCCTCTTCTGGGGGAGAAGAAAAATCCCAGAAATATCCCAGCGTATGAGAAGTTTGATTCTATTTCCAGACAGCATTTCCTAACATAAAGAGAAAAACATATTGCCCCATAATGTCTATGTTTCACTGAAACTCTGTCCACGAACTGCAGACTGTAACACATTAATCTTCTCTTCTCTATGTGTCTAAGACTGGTTTGGTTTCACACACCTTTTAACCTTAATCTTTTGCTTCCTAGGATAAAAATAATCCCAAGTAAAGATCTGTGATTCTGCTATTTCAATGATTCTTTTTCTAAATCTCCAGTTTCATTTTGGTGTGCACCCAGAATTTTCTTTCCTTGCTAAGTATATGGACCACATGCAGTTTTAAGACACAAAGCTTCAAGCACCATTCCGAAGCTAACTTCCCCTTAATATGGCAATGAGTGCTAGGAGGGTATTTCAAAGTTCAGAATGGGAATTCTTAACTTTTTTTTTTTGTGGGTTGTGGAGCCCGTTGGCAGTCTGGTGCTGACTGGATCCATTTGCAGGTTTGTCTCCTACATTCAGAACTAAAGGAAATACGAAATTTCAGTCCAAGGTTAGTGAAAATAAAGATTAAATTTTTTTTCTTCTTCAAAGTTCACAGATCATGGACCCCAGGTTAATAAGAATCTTGGCAGCTTACCAAGGCATGGGGCTCATAGCCTAATCTGCCCTGATTTGCATATGGCTTTGGACAAAGCACTGGGGGATACAGCTGTGCCAGAAACCCTAAAAAGAACATCACCCTAACACAAAGTGTTCCTCTTGCAAAGGTTTATGAGGACTATGCTGTTCTAAGATATATTTAGGAAGGCAATACCTACAGAGATCAGACCACATGGTTGTTCTCTGCCTAACACTAAGACCTGCCAGGACTGTTTTCAAAAGGGAAGTGAAGCAAGATATAGGTCTAATAAGACCTTGGTAAAAGGATTAGAAGTGTTTGACTAAAATGTGATATGTGTGTGTGTGTATGTGTATGATAGAGCAGTATTATAACTGCTCTGCTCCTTCCTTGATAAGACAGGAATAATACTATTTACCTTGTGGTAAACACAGTAGGGCCCACTGTTTGTCTGATCTCTGCAAAGAGTTCTGACATCCTCAGATCAAAGGAGGCACAGCCCACACAGTTCAGGGAGTGATGTGACACTGCCATGAGGTACACAGGTAGCACCATTATTCTCCCTGAACAGAGAAGTAGTCAGGTGTGTGCTCCAGAGAAGCGAAGGAGTCTAAGTAATCAAAAGAGAACTCTGAGCCCCTTGGGTCTGTATTCTCAGACATACAGGCCCTAGCAAGGTGACTCAGCAGGGGAACCAGAAGGTACACAGGCACAAATACCTCTAGTGAGCATGAGGTCAGTGTCACAGCAAAGAGAGCCCACGCAGGCACATCCTAAGCAACCGAGGAGGAGCCCCCTAGATAGCCCATCACACAAAGAGTGGAGACTTACGTTTTTCTGTGGCCTGTACTGTGTGAAAGAGCGTCAGTGGCCTCTCGCTGCAGGAGGGTGGCTTCGAGTCATTGCTTTTCTTCCAAGACAAGCTCTGCTGGGTGTTTGTGAGGAGTGCATCAGGCACAGTGTTAAATATCTGTAAAAGGAAGCGGTCATAATGCCGTGAAATGGGTGAGAAAAAATGCATACCTAAACCTATGTGATTTATAACTCAGGGAACCCTGGGAATTAGACAGAAGGGATCTCAGAAGACTACCAGGTCCAGTTCAGTTTCATGTGCAATCATCTTTTTTTTTTTGTTAATTATTATACTATGGAAAAGTTTGTATCATTCTATAAATTAAAAATAAAATAAATAAAAATTTAAACCCTTAAAAAATAAAAAAGACTATCAGATTAGATTTTTCCTGCTTCCAAATGAATAGATCTTGAAGACCTTTAGGAAATGAGATTATACATCCTCTCTCCACAATTTCATAATTTAATCAAATTTTTGTGTTTTTTTAATTTAAAAAAAATTTTAAAGTAGAAATGGAAAACAACTATGCATTATAAGCTTTCACAAACTTGAAGGAAATGACCGTCATCCCCACAAGCATCTCCTCTCCACATATTGCTTGATCAATCACTAAGCATTATTAAGCAACTACTATGTGCCAGGCCTTGGGAAGAGAAGTATGAAGAAAGAAATAATCCCTACTCCCAAGGAGACATATAAAACATATATAGAATAAATATAAACTTCCTCTCCAATTCTTCCAAAAACTTCTCAAAATATAGAGCACAAAATGAGACATTCTAAAAGGAAAAAGAAAGTCTGATAAACCCTGTTTCTCTCCAAAGTGTCTTTTGTCCATCAGTCTGTCCATGTTAAATGTCCTGAAAACCTTTCTAGGCTCTGAGAAGTGTGGAATAGTGCAAAGCAGAGGCAGCAAGCATACTGCCTATAATGCTCCCAAGTGTGGCCTGAACCAAATTAAAATGTAGTTGGGAAATATTTAACAAAATAAATAAAAATACAATAGAACATGGAAAACATTAATATACGGTTTTCTAAGTCAATATGTAGCCTGCAGGGAGTCTTATGTGTAGTTTAGTGCCCACCATCCCCTTT
Organism: Vombatus ursinus; assembly: GCF_900497805.2. Lineage (NCBI taxonomy): Eukaryota > Metazoa > Chordata > Mammalia > Diprotodontia > Vombatidae > Vombatus > Vombatus ursinus. Next base: position 39,103,422 of record NW_020954641.1, read on the forward strand.
TCTATTTGAATTTGACACCATGGTGTAAAGAGAACTAGACTAGAAGTCCTGGACCTGCTTTAGAATCCAAGATCTGGCATTTATTAGATGAGGGACCCTGGGAAACCTGCTTTAACTCTCAGGATCTCAGTTTTCTGACTCATAAAATGGCAGCTAGGTGGTTTAGTGGACAGAGTGCCTGGCCTGGAGTTAGGAAGACCTGAGTTCAAATCAGATCTCAGACACTCACTAGCTGTGTAACCCTGGGCAAGTCACTTATCTTTTGTTTGCTTTAATTCACTGGAGAAGGAAATGGCAAACCACTCCAGTATCTTTGCCAAGAAAATCCCACAGATAGTATGGACCCTAGGGTCTCAAAGACTGAATAACAACAACAAAAACAGGAATACTAATACTAACACTCACAATGCTTTGCTCATTGGCTTGTTTTGAGGAGCTCATTTTGTAAACCTACATAAATGCAGACTTTTTTTGTTGTTGTGCAGTTGTTTCCATCATGCCTGACTCTACATGATCCCATTTGGTAGGTTTCTTGGCAAAGATACTAGAGTGGTTTGCCATTTCCTTCTCCAGTTCATTTGACAGATGAGGAAACTGAGATAAACAGGATTAAGTGAATTGCTGAGGGTCACATAGCTAGGAAATGTTTAAGGCAGGATTTGAACTCAGGCTTTCCTGACTCCAGGCTCTATCCACCATGCCACCTAGCTGCCCCATAAGCTATTATTATGATTATCTTAGAAGGGAGGTTTCTTTTCCCCCTTCATTTTCTCAGTAGTAACAATAATGAAAAATGTTGGCAAAGTGGAGAGTGAACCCACTTCCAAGTTAGGAAGATACCAGACAGACAGACACCACACACACACACATACACTGTAAACTGTGGGACAGGTGCAGATGTATGTTGTTAGAGAGGGTTAACTAATCAGGGAGTTCTCAAAACCAATGGAAGTCCTGCCTCCTCCCTCCCTCTCTTCACAACCCAAGACAAAATGGATAAAAGGGATAGAAAAAGGCACACTTGTTGCAAACCAACAGCAATGATTTCTGGTGGATGTGACCCCCTTATATGGCAAATTGTACCACATATTCTAACATTTCATAGTATTCTCTCATCAGACAGCATATATACACCCAACATCAACCAGAAACATCCAAAAGCTGATAGAGAAAAATAATTTTTCAGAGTTAGAAAAATTTCCCTCAGAACAGCTGTTCCATATAGGTTGGCAGGTTCTCAAATCCCATTAGTACCAGCCAGATTGTGAAATCATCCTGACTCCCAAACACAGCTGCCTGAAAATGGAATTAGCATATTTTTTCCTAAAAGGACTGGAATTTTTCAACAAAATGAACCGAACTAACATCAGTAGATTCTTACCTCTAAAAGTCTCCAACTAACATCCCCCCCCCCAAGAAAATGCAAACCAAACAAAATAAAATAACAAACAAAACCCCCAACTCCACTCTCAGGAGATAGAATTGGATAATTGTTTCCTAATGTGGCAGACACCTCAGGCTTCCAGTTCAGTCATTAGAAAGGGGGGAAAAAAGATTACTGGTCAACAGGTATTTCAGGAGCAATATATCGACCCTATCTTCCCCTCCAATTCCTTGTCATTAACATGTGCTTGCACCTGAACACGCTCTCATTTTCTACCTCTCAACCTGGGCACAGCAGTAATCAAATCAATAGCACCTTTGCTTCTGGAAGGAGTACGTCAATTGATTGTCCAGTATCTCCATTCACCACATTCATAACTTCCCACACTAACCCTTCACTGGCCAACACTCAGTAATACGACATGTGTTCCCCAATTAAAATATAAGCTCCTTGATTGCAAAGATGATCTCTCTATATTTGCATCCTGGTACTCAGCATACGACCCAGAACAATACTTTTTCAATCCCTTCATTTTCATTACTTCTACCCTCTTCATTCTTATTCTCCAAAGACTCCTGAATCACTCACTTACCCATTTCCCTAGGGTTGCTCTAATCTGTCCAGCTATCTACTCTCTCTTTAGAAATCCTTAATGATGCTGCCAAAGCTGAAACAGTAGTATCATCTTCGTTATGGAGTCCCTGAAAGCTTATAAACACTCTCACACAAGCAAACTCATTTAATTCTGTGATACGTGTAGGGCAGGTATGTAAAATAAATTTTATTTTGTAGATGATACAACTTGTTCAAGGTCACAGAGTTAATAAGTGAGAACACACCTGATTTCTAATCCAGGACTCTCCCTATATATTGCACTGTCTTCCTAAACAATTACTGACCTTTGATATCCAAGAGACACAATAAATGAGCATTTCTGTCAGCATCCTCTGCTCATGGTCTCAGACACATAAGCCTCGATAATTATTGGCCAGAAAAATTTTACATACTATGTTACTGTGTGGCAAAAGACAAGTTCTTGCTTTCTACAATGAAAGAACTGGGTATAATATTTTTTCGTTTCTTAGTCTTATGAGAAGCGTGGCATTTCCTCATCTTTATTTTTGCAAATAAAAAAAAAAACAACAGAAAACCAATGTACAGAGAGATGTAACAATGTAACAGAGAGATGAAATGATTTCTGCAAAGTGCCACAGCCTGTGAGTGACAGGTCTGGGGCTCACACCTTGCGTTATCTATTGCTCCTCAGCTTGTGTCATAATGTCTCTTTCTGGAGTTACAAAGAATGAGATGTTTTTCTCAGGGGAAATTAAGAAAAATCCCTCTCTAGGGAGTTCCCTATGCTGACTTTAGAAATACATTTGAAGGGGGAAAAAGTGTCCAAGAGGCATGTTCATGACACAATAGAATCCAAATCCCGACAATGAGTTCCCTGGTTTTCCTAACCGAGTACGCCTGACATATTCCACCAGCTTTAGCATGGTTTCCTGGAAGACTACTGGGACTGCCTTGAGCATATCCCTCATCTACTCAAATACCTTCATTAGGTCCCCACTGACTGATGGATAAAGTTTAAACTCCATTCAAGCCACTCCACAGTTTAGCACCAACCTCCATTTTAAGCCTGATGTCATATTTTTTCCCCTTCTAAATTCTACCCCAATTGGACAATTTCTCTGCCCCTGTTCTTATCCTGCCCTCTATTTCTGTATGTTTGATCTCTCTGTACATGGAATGGATGTCAATGCCTCTTAAGTTTTTGTTGAATTGAAATGAATAGGAATCTAGTGATGCAGATTCTAGACCAGGTTCTGCCATTTCAGTACACGACACTTGACTGCCTGGTTTCCATTTATTTGTCCACAGCATGTTCTACCTACTTTAAAGGGTTATTTTGAGTCTCAAATGAAACAATGTATTTGAAAACAGTGTGAAGAAGCATAAAGAGAAATATAGCTTGTCCCAAAAGTCTTAGTGCAGCGTTCTACTTCAATAGCTACTGACGAATGACAGCTGCACTACGACTTTTGGGACACCCTGTATATAAAGGAATCACTAGGTACCATGATTATTACAGGGTGTTTTTTGGGGGGGAGGGAAGGATGGGTCCTAAATATCTTAAATTTAAAAATTTACTGATACATTTTGTTTGAATGTTACAGCATACACTCTTTCACAAACCCATTCATGAGTATATCCCCACATAAACAGGAGTGACGTATCCTTTAATTTCTTACTGTATGGTACCAACACTTATCATTATATGTGACTAGGGTGTTTTTGTTTCTCTCAATATTTACTTTGTTTACCTTGTAGTCATGTCTATTTGTGGCATTTTCTTTGTACCACTTTATACAAGTCTTTCCATGATTTTCACTTACGTTGCAGTACTACTAACAGCACTGTGTTCGTACACCTTAATTTGCTCACTGGGAGCATACTCTGTTTCTAACTTTTTGCTATCACCAAGTTAATACTTTTATACCCAGGGTGTCTTTCTCACTTGTCAGTGACCTCTATGGAAGAACAGTTCTAGTGGCAGAATCTCTAAGTCAGAGGATATGAACAATTTGGCAATGTCTCTTGCACCATTTTAAATTGTTTGCAAGAATAGATGAATCAATTTACAGCTCTAACAGCAATGTATTCACATGCTTGTCTTTAACATGTTCCTTTAAAAAAATACACACACAAAACCTACACAAGAAGGTCCTTTAGTTTTGAAAATTAATTAGAGAGTAGCAAGCAAGAAACAAAAGCTATCGCTTGAAAGTCTGGGAAATTAACAATACTTCTAAATTTTATGAATTTGAAAATTCATAAAAACAGTTTCTTTGAATTTGAAAAGACAGTTCCTAAAAAAAAAAGTCCATTCATGGGGCAGCTAGGTGGCGCAGTGGATAAAGCACTGGCCCTGGATTCAGGAGGACCCAAGTTCAAATCCGGCCTCAGACACATAACCCTTATTAGCTGTGTGACCCTGGGCAAGTCACTTAAACCCATTGCCTAGCCCTCCCCCCCCAAAAAAAAGTCCATTCTTTTCTTCCTATATGGTATATACCTTAGGTTGACAAATTAGTATTAAAAGGTCAGATATGAGATGATGGAAGAGAGATGAAAGCGAGAGAAGTGATTTTTTCATGGTTTTCTGAGTTATTTCATTACTGTTCATCTAAAGGAGAAACAGATTCAATTCAACAATTAAGGCCCTGGACTGACTATATGCATACAACACTGGTACTAAAAAAATGGAAAACAGCCTCTCCCCTCAAGGGGCTTACACTTACAGTTAAGTAAATAAAATTTGAGAAGGGAGAGAAATCAGTAAGTGAAAGGATTCTAGTACAAAATGGCACCTGAGAAGCCCTGAAAGAAGCTAAGGATTATAAGAAGCAGGAGTAGAGATGGAGTAGAGAGAGCCTGAACACAGAGATGAGATGGAATTCCAGGTTCAGGAAACCTGTCACATCGGAGGAGACAACTGAAATGTCTCCACATCCTATTAAGAGCACAGGAGCATGATTTCGACTGATAGTTATACATTTTGATGACATTGTCACCTGATATTTCAAGATCCCTTCTTTTCCATGCAAGAATAACTTGACCAGTGTCCCAAAGGGGAAGGGGAATGTGTCTAAAACCATCTGGAGCTCCTGAGGGAGATCTGAGAGGGATTGTATGGAGAATAGAGTATAAAATGCAAAAGCAACTCCTGTTACGTACTCTGGGCTACAGTTATTTCTTATATTTCTTCTAAGAAATCCAAGTCTAACTTTCTAACATTTGAATAAGCAAAGACACAGTATACCAAGTATAACATACTAAGCTTCCTGTTCTTTAATATTAAATTCCCAGAAACATCCATCAGTTACAGTTTCCTCATCTTTGAATTCACTTGCTGTCAGAGCCTACCTCTAACTGGTAATAATCAGTTCCATCCTCAGACACCAAAGTTGCAAAGACAGAGCTTACCAATGTCTTCCTTCCATAAATCCTAAGTCCTCTCCCAAGAGACATGAATCAGTAATGTTTGCCAATGCACACAGTCACTCTGGCAAGAAGTGTCCCATTCCACCAGAAATCTTTGCCAGTCCTTTTCCTATTCCAGCACATTCCCACAATTAATTTCCTCATCCTCAAAAATGCTGTGTGGGTTAGCATATTACAAAAACAACAAAACCATTATTTGCTAATTGGTGTCTGTGAATGTATCTCAGAGTGTTTTGAAAATCAACCTGAGAGTAAACAAGAAACATGCATGGGGAGATCCAAAATCGTTGTCACTTTCAAAATCCAGGGCCATATATATAGCATCTTACACATGGTATGAATTCAGACTGTAAGATCCATGAGGACAGGGACCATGTCCTATCTTCCTACCACCCAAACACCTAGAATAGTGTCTGGACACAGCAGCCACTTAATAGTCATTTGTCAAATGAGTGGATGAATGAATGAATGTTTGCCGATGATGGTGTGTTTAAACTAAGACCATGACATTACAGTATTTCAATACTCCAAAACACCTATGACTTCACAGGTATCTCCCTTGATACCGTGTGTCTTCAACTTTGCACATGGAAATGGAGTTGCTGTGGCTCCAAATTTAGCATCCTGCTACCAATCTGGTGATGAACCTTTCCAAATTTAGTTGCCCTGATCCCTAGATGACAGACCTTCCAGTCTATCATTCAGCCTTTCCAGCTTAGTAGGATGTGCCAAACCTTGTACTCCACTTGTATTAGGAACCCAAGACCTCTAAACCATAATGAGGCATCAGAAGAGAACTTAGGTAGAAAGCATGTCTTTGTGTAAGATCTGTGATTTCTTTGTACAGGTATCTTCCAGAGTGGGAGCTTTTTCTACTGACCATTTATGATCTTGGTTAACAACTGCTAGGGAAGTTATCTGAGGTACACAGAGGTTAGGTGACTTGACCAACTTTATCTGAACCGAGTTCTTCCTGACTCCAACCACTATGCCATGATGCCTCTGACTATGGCATAATAAACTAATTTAAAACCAAACCATTTCCAAACATGATTGATAACAGGAAATAGGCTTGAACTGATTTCCTGTCAGTGCACCAAAGTATAACACTGGAGGACACTTGATAACGATAATTTTCTGCTGACATTTAACAGAATTAGTTTAAATACAATTGACCAATTTGTGCATTAGAATCAGGTGTTGAAAGCTTTCAAGTTTAGAAAAACTTCACTAATTTGGGCTAACTGGGATAAAAGCCAGTTAAAAATAGTGAAAAGTATGAATTATCAAGTAGTTTGAAAGAAAGTCAATTTTATTACTTCCCCTTACATATAATAACTAAGAGGTCCTGCTATAAATTTTTTAATAATAAGAATCATATCTAATTAGCATACATGTATTTATATGTACTAGAGAAGGAAATGGCAAACCACTCCAGTATCTTGGCCAAGAAAACCTTAAATGGCGTCACTGAGAGTCAGACACGTCTGAAAAATGACAATAAATGTATATGTGCATGTGTGTGTGTATGTATGTATGTATGTATGTATGCATGTAGATAGTTCTCTAGTACTTTCAGTTGTTCAGTCATTTTGCAGTTGTGTCCAACTCTTCATGAGCCCATTTCGAGTTTTCTTGGCAAAAATACTGGAGTGGTTTGCCATTTCCTTCTCCAGCACATTTTACACATGAGGAAACAGGGTTAAATGACTTACCCAAGGTCACACAGCTAGTAGTATCTCAGGCCAGATTTAAACTCAGGAAGTTGAGTCTCCTGACTCCTGGCTCAGCACTTTATCCACTGTGCCAAGGAATAGTTATTTTCTTAGTTAAGTTAAATATTGCCCCTGTAATTTTATTTCCTTGACTTACTTGTTCAACATTTCTTTTTTTTTTTCCATAGATATCTCAACTCTGTCTGGATCCAAGTTACTTATAAAAGCCAAATTAAGCAAGTCTGAACTAATGGGATGTAATTATACCATAAAACAGTGTTGTGATCATCTTGAACTCAGGACAAATAACACCTACATAGATCATTAACTTTTACATGTGGGATTATATTACAATCAAGTATAGGAATGAACACATTGTGACATATTACAAAAAAGGTATTATGAAGGAGAAGTGGAATAGAGGGTATCATCAAAGCAAAGAAAAACAATGTGTGGGGCAGCTAGGCAGCGCAGTATATAGAACACCAGCCCTGGAATCAGTAGGACTGGAGTTTAAATCCAGCCTCAGACATTTAACACTCACTAGCTGTGTGACACCGGGCAAGTCACTTAACCCCAATTGCCTCACCCCCACCCAAAAAAAAAAAAAAAACAAAACCCAAAAAACAAAAACACTGGATTAGCAAGGGATAACTGATGAACTGACAGGCTGTGGGCTTCTTTGGTATAAAGCTAAGTTATGATTAATGAGTCTGAATGACGCAAAATTTCATGTTAATTGTAAAATGAAACCAAGGTAGCATTTAATGCAATCTAAAATTCAATTAATGTGACCCATACCAGCTCCTTGAGGATGACAGTGCTGCATGTGTGGTAGCAATATGCTGCCACATGCCATATCACCAACACCTGTAATTTTTTTTTTAAATAAAGAGCCTTTAATAAAATGGACAGAAGGAAGAATACTCCAGATGGAAATACCAGAACCAAAATTTGCTGAATGTCATGAACATCATCATAGTAGCTCTAAAACAGGAGAAGATGTTGGGATGCCTATCTCTATAGTAGGGAAGGTCATAAAACACAGGTAAAATAAAAGAATAAGGCAATGTTGTGTCCTTGTTTTATGGTTTGTAAATAACTCTAAAGAACAGAAGTATCATGATGACAGAAAAGGAGCATTTTTTACCTGTATGGATTGAAGATTACAATCAAAGAAACCACTCAAACAAAAGCTTTGAGAAGTCACTGCTGATGTTCACGTGAGGACTTTCTTGATCCTCCTAGCTTCCTCTCCCTAATTTACCTTACATTTATTATATGTGTGTATATATATATATACACACACACACACACACACAATAGAAATATATATAATGTGCTTATTATATGCTCGATATACAGTCAATCCTCAACATCTGTGTGTTTAACTTTGATGACTTCAAGCATTTAAGTGGTTTTATTAGTAATCTCACTTTCACTTTTGCATTGGCAACTTGTGCATATTCATGGCTAGGTACAGTCGAGAAAAAAAATGAGAAGCCTGACAGGTGGTTTTTAGATTGATGACCTATTGCAAAGGCCCAAGGACTGTAGAGACATGATCTATTTGACCTACATACTGATCACACATTCTCATGATAACATGTTGAGACAAAGCAGGTATTGTACTGCTTTGGAAACAATTGATCCAAACAATTGGGAAAAAAAAGATATGCTTAAAAAAACCCCACCACAATACATATGTGACCCTCCCCTTGCCCTGCCCCAATCCAGTCAAACCTCTGCCAAGCAGAAGGGCAGCTATGCTCATAACCTTTGTTGTATACAGAGAGGTTTTGTAAAGACAAAGCTGGCAGTTCAGGAGCCTGTGGATGTTGGCCTATTGACAATGGCATCAATAGTTTTAGCTCTGGAAGTTTACTAAAGATCTCTTAGGTAGGATTAACTATATTTGGTGTTTGGGGAATCTTGCAGAAGGTTCTGGCAGTGCATATGACAAGTGTAACTGACCAACTATTATGAGGAGGTTCAAGTTTCTGCCCCTCTGAAGACAAAAGGAAAACTGATTAAAAAGCCCCACACTGATCCTAAGGGCCATCATGAACTTGGCAAATAAGACAGAAAGTGATATATCCAATAGTCCATCTGGAAGTAGATGGCACAGAGACACAGGTTTAGAATAAATCCACAAAGTCACTGAACAGGTCAGAGGCTACTTTACTGGGCATTTTTTCTGAAGAAGAAAAAATTTCCAATGATTGGGCATCCCTGCCTGCTCAGCAAAAAAAAAAAAAAAAAAAATTCACTCCTGAATTGGATTAAACTCTAACAAGAAAATGCGCTAGGGGAAAAAAAAGGTCACAGAAACAACTGGAGGGAACAAATCCATATAAAATTCAAACCATGAAAACTCCAAAATAGGAACCAGCTCAGCTTCCCAGAGCTGCCAGTGACTAGCAGAATGATGACATCATCACCAGAACTTTTTTTTGGGGGGGGGGGAGTGGAGGGAGAGAGAAAGATGGCTACTGCAATGGTATTACCAGGAGAGCAGCTTAAAGCAATATGGGCTATAATTGCTAAAGACTCGTCAGTTGCCAAAAACTGCTGGAGTCAATTGCATTTTATTCCTAGATGTACATTCAGCACATGAAAAGACCTTGTGTATTTCAATCAGTATGAAGAGGCAATGAGCGTTATCCTAATAACTGAGCACTAGCAGAAACAACAGCTCAGCTGAATGAATTTATGCCCGAGAAGATGCAACAATAATAAAGAGGAGGCTTAGGATTCTTTTTCCAAAATTACAATTTCGTAAATTGCTAAAAGGAAGGCCTTTTCTCAGCTCTCCTCATGACCCCACCTGCAATGCTGACACTGCTGACCACCCCCTCTCCTTCAGGATATGCTCTCTTCCTCGAGTTTTCATGACACTTATAATAATAGCAAACATTTATATAGAGCTTACTATGTGCTAAGCCCTCTGCTAAGTGCTTTATAATTCTTATCTCGTTTGATTCTCAAAACCATCCTGGGAGGCAGGTGTTATTATTATCCTTATTTTACAGATGAAGAAACTGAGGCTGAGAAAGGTTAACTGACTTACCCTGGGTCACACAGGTAGCAAGTATCTGAGGTTGGATTTGAACTCAGGTCTTCCTGACTCCAGATCCAGCACTCTATATATTGTGCCACCTCCTGGTCCTCCTACTTTTCACTGCTCCCCAGTTTCATAGTATTCAGGCACCCTTGTCCCATAAGTGTTCATGTACCCTACATCTGTCCAGAGGCCTCTTCCCTTTCCATACTCTCCCTCAGTGATCTCAGCAACAATCAGGAGTTCAATCATCCCCAAATGACTCCAAAACTTGCATTTCCAGCCCTCACTTTTTTTTTTTTGTTCTGAGCTACTTTTCCCGTATCACAGAGTACTTGCTGGACACTGCTACCTAGAAATCCCAAAGGTATCTCAAATTCAATATATCCAAAATACAAATCTTTATATTCCTCTTATAACTACTCCCTTTTCATTCCCCTTTTCTTTTATTTTTTTCCCCTAATTAACAAATATTTATTTTCTTCCCCTCCAAATGTAGGGGGGGAAGAACCTTGTAACAAATATGCATAATTAAGCAAAACAAATTCCCACATTGGCCATGTTCAAAAATTTATGTTTCATTCTTCATCTTTTCTTTAAATAGGCAATTGGGGTTAAGTGATTGCTCACAGTCACACAGCTCGTTAAGTGTCTGAGGCTGGATTTGATCTCAGGTCCTCCTGCCTCCAGGGCTAGTGCCCTATCCACTGCACTGCCTACCTGCTCCTTTCATTCTCCATCCTTGGTACTCAAGTCTCTATCAGAAAGTGGGTGGCGTGCATCATCATTCCTAAGGAATCCCTAACTGTCTTCTTTACCTCCTTCTGTCTGTTGAGGGTACCACCATGCTTCAGGTCATCCACGTTGGAAGTGCTCCTTGACTGTTCCCTCTCCCTCACATCCAATCAATTAGCAAGTCTTATTATACTTTCACAATATTGACATCCAGCCACCACTCTCACTCAGTCCTCTCACTTGTATTATTTCTAATAAATCTCTCTTCCTCCCCTCTCTCCCTTACTCAACATATCTTCTGCAGAGCTGCCAACCTAATATTCCTAAAGCAAAAGTCTGACACATTTGCCTCTAGGACACATTACAAACTCAGCTGTCATTTATAATCTGGCTCTGTCCCCTCTTTCTAGAGTGAATTCATGCTGCTCTCTCTCCTGCACTCTCTACGTTCTAAGCAAACTGGTCGTTTCCAGTACACAACCTTCTATCTTCCTCCTTCATGCCTTTGCATAGAGACTTACTCCCTCATTCCTGGAATTTTCTCCTTCTTTAAATTCTCCTTTTAGATTAACTAAGTCTTTATAAGGTTCAGCTTAGAGGCCCTTTTTGCCTCATTCTCCTCCCACCCCTGCCTCAAAATTACTTTATATTTGCAAATATTTTGTATTTATTGTGCTATACACATACTGTTCCTTTTCCTCCACACCCCTAATTCCTGCATCCCCTCAAATGTAAACTCTCTGGGGATAAGGATCTTTCATTTTTGCTTCTGTATCGCCAGTGCCTAGTGCAGGCCTTGGCACATAGGAGATGCTTAATAAATGCTTGTTTACTTCAACTCAACAAACATTTATTAACCATCTATCTTTATCACCTTTCCCACCTTGAGAAATCTAATGAAGTTGAGACAAATTAGGAGTGCTGTTCTTTTGGTAGCCTCAGAGGTTTACAGCTCAGGGATTAACACTCCCAATTCTTTCAAAGCAAGACCAGTTACAGACAGATTGGGAGATTAATCATCAACACTTACTTTGTGAAAAATCAATAGCCACTAATGAAAAAGCAATCCTGGTAAAAACACATGATTTCTCTTTCTCCTTCCCCTTCCTCCTTGCACTCTTTTTTCTCTTTCTCTCTTCCTTCCTCTCTTTTCCCTTATTTTTCTCTTTTCTTTCTCTCATTCTCTCTTTCCCTCCCTCTTCCTCCCACTCTCCTTCACACCCACCCTACCCTCAACACCCCACACATCCTGTATCAAGCAAAGAAACCATTTTGAGGCCAACAGACAAGCCACAAATTGTTACAGAACATCTGGGTTCTACCCAGCTATTACGTGCTTGAACTTAAAAGTGAGGTATAAAAAATACTCTCCTGAACTGCAGCTTGACTCGTATACAACCCTGGGAAAACAAGTGATGAGCTCCTTTCTTTTTCTGACATAACTGTTCAACGGATCCTGACAAGCTGGCCCTAAAAAAAGCTTCCTTGTTTCTTGAAATCATCGCATCTGTGGGCTTGGGTTAGCTGAGATCAAGGCAACATTTGGGGTTGGAGTTTTGTGGGTTTTTTAAAAAAAGAAGTCCTGATGGGAAAGAAAAACAAAACAAAACATACATTTGTTTTTCTAAGAAAATCTCAAAATTTAAGCTTATTGAGGGCAGAAACAGTCTTTGTATTAACAGCTCCTGTTATAATCCTATGGTAACTTTTTGGGCTCTCCTGGCAGAGAGTGAATGTAAATAGTAATTGTTTCTCTTTTGGCCAGTAAGCCTAAGGGTCTTCTCCATCCGGTTTGATTTTTTTCCCCCAAATTAAAGGAGCTATACCTTGCCTCACTTCTTAAACAGCCCTATCCTTTGAATGGGTGTTGCCTCAAACAAACTGAGCCCTGGGAAAGATCTTAGCTTAAAAAGGCCAAGGTCCCCCACTGTATCCTGTGCCATCTCCAGTCATCCTGATCCATATCTGGCCATTGGACTCAGATGGCTCTGGAGGAGAAAGTGAGGCTAGTGACTTTGCACAGCCCTCCCTCCCTCCAATCCAATTCACATGCAAGTCAGGTCACCATCTTCCTGATGTCATGGTCTTCTTCAAGAACAAGGACAAACCACACACAATAATCCCTAGTACATGGTTTTGTTCAATCTCATCCCAAAAAGATCAGAGAAAGGGGGAAAGGACCTATTTGTATAAAAATATTTATGTTGTTGTTCAATTGTGTATGATTCTTCATGACTTTATTTGGTATTTTCCTGGCAAAGACACTAGAGTGGTTTGCCATTTCTTTCTCGAGCTCATTTTACAGATGAAGAAACTGAGGCAAATAGGGTTAAGTGACTTGACCTGAGTTACACAGCTAGCAAGTGTCTGAGGCAAGATTTGAACTCAGGTCTTCCTGACTCCAGGCCTAGTGTTCTATCTACTATGCTATCTACAGTAGTTTCTTAACAAATGCTAGTTGGAAGAAACAGCACTGAATGCCTTGAGGGTGGGTTTACATGTGGTCCTCAGGAGACAAGTGATGAAACTATCACACTCTGATGCAGGTGAAAGCTCTTTCAAATGCTGCCAAATACTGCCAAGTTACAACCCATCTAGGTCTGCCAATCCTTTAAAACACTTATCCATGTCCTCCTGTAAACAGAATCACAGCATCACAGATTGTAGAGCTCAAAGGGACCACGAAAGCTACCAAGTCCAACCACTTTACAGATGAGGAAACAGAGGCACAGGTTAAGTAACTTTTCAGGGTCACACAGCTAGCAAGTAGCTGAGACAGGATTTTAATATAGGTCTTCCTGAATCCAAGTCTATGCCATGCTGCCTAGGTGGATTCAACATGCTGAGCCTTCCTCTAGTTCTTTGGACTTTTTTGTGGGTACCAAAGAAGCTCTAGTTATTCCTTGTTCTTGATATATGTCTGGCCCACCTCCTTTTCCATTAATTCATTTTTTTCCTTTAGGCCACTTTCAGTTTAAAATTCCTATTTGTAATTTGAACAAGTATTGAAGTAATTCTGGGAGAGAGAATATTGATCACAAGATAATACATGGTCACCCATCCATAAGTCACTTATAAGTCACTTCAGCTCTTTTTTTTTTTTTTTTGGCTAGGCAATGGGGTTAAGTGACTTGCCCAGGGTCGTACAGCTAGTAAGTGTTATGTGTCTGAGGCCAGATTTGAACTCAGGTCCTTCTGAATCCAGGGCCGGTGCTCTATCCACTGCACCACCTAGCTGCCCCACTTCAGCTCTTTATACCTCAGTTTCCTCTTCTATAAAATGAGTTAAAATTGTTATAGGATTATAGTGAGGATCAAATTAAATACTGACTATAAAGTACTTTGTAAAGCTTAAAGCACCATATAAATCTATGCTATTATTATTATTATTATTATTATTAACTATCTTGTCTAGTTCAATTCAGCAAACATTTAAGACCCTACAATCATCAACGTACTATGCTAAGTGTTGGCATCATGGGTATAGTTAAAAGGCACAAGGGTCCCTATCTCCCTCTGTATCAACAGTAAAAGTCCAAAGAGGCTATGGGAAGGAAGAAAACAAGCATTATTTATTAAGCACCTACTATGTCCCAGAGACTGTGCTAAACATTTTACAAATATTACCTCATTTAAACCTCACAACTACCCTGGGAAGTAGGTGCTATTGTTATCTTCATTTTACAACTGAGGAAACTGAGGCAGACAGAGGCTAAGTGACTTGCCCAGTGTCACAAAGACAGTAAATTTCTGAGGCTGGATTTGAACTCAGGTCTTCCTGACTCCAGGTCCAATGCTCTATCCACTGTGCCACCTCACCATAGAAAGGTGAGTGCAGTAAATGCAAAAGTATTGGCCAACTATAGCAAAACAACAACAATAAAAAAAAATCCTTAACTTTGAGAATGCCCAGGAGCTGATCCTTCCTTCACTGCACCCTGCCCAATCCTAATATATCAATTCCACAGAACAGTGCCAGGCCTGTCTTCACTTCCTGAGTCTCTCTGTACAGGTGAGTGATGGAGTTTCTCATGTCATCATACCATGTGTGGCATGTGGTTAATGTTCTTGGTTAGCCCAGCCAAGTATCAGTTTGTGTACATAAAATTTGTAAAGGCTTCAGTGAAAGTTAATACGTATGGGCTCTCTGTGAAAAAGTCAGTCTCGGTAGGGGATTTTGTACTGATCCTCAGGCACTGTCTGTGTGCAGCTATGTACCTGGAGCTAGATGATCCGATTTTTAAGTTCTATTGCCTGACTGCCTAGTGTTAATCCTTGCTAAACAGGGCTTCATAAAGCAGACTATAGAATTAAATACTTAGGGTCGGTTAGAACATGGCGGAGGGGTCAGGGGGGCCTTTTTATTTATTCAACATCAAAAATACCTGGAGGTAAAAGCAGCACCAATATTTATTTCTTTATTAAGAAACGCTGTTATTAGTGGGGGGAAAGCTGCCTTTCAGATTTCAGACCTTTACAGAAGGGCTCAACTTGGGAAAGTTTGCAGAATGGACTTAAAAATCTGAAAGAAAAAAAGCCTGAATTACGTGCTGAAGGAAAAAGGAAGAGTAACAGAGAAAGTGAAAGAAAGCCTTAAACAATTAGAAAGAATGTGATGAGCACACACTATGTACCCAGCACAAGCCAAGGATGACAGAAAGGGCAAAACCTTTTGGAATATTCAACAAACTATAGCGTTTCCTGTCATGGAAGGGAGGGTGGGCTAATGGAAGGAACATCAGATCCTGTGGTCAGAAGAACCCACTCCTCTACTTGAAAGAAGTGTGATGTTGGGTGTAGTAAAAGTGCTGGCACCCACATGATGCCCCTTCCTCCTAATTTTTAGAGCTATTTCTTGATAGGACTTTTCATGGCTTTGTATTTACTAATATTCTACTCCCCAAGTAGAATGGAAGCTTATTGAGAGAAGATGACTGTCTCGTTTATTTGGTCTGTAACTCCTCAATGCCTTGCCCTTAACAAATAACTTGCAAATGGTTCCTGAATTGAGTTGAACCTTTCTAAGCCTCAGTTTCCTCCTCTTCACAGGCAGGTTGGCCTGGCCTCTACAGTTCCTTCCTGCTCAGAAAGTTTCTAATTCTATAAGGTTTTTCTTATTCTATTAGGGATTTGGTTTCAAAGGCCCAAGGGCCTTATCTTTTAAGGTTTAATGCTGACTCTCATCTTTGTACTCCTTCCTCATCTCTACCTCCTGACATTCTTCTCTTCCTCCAAAGTTCAGTTCAGGTACCACTTCCTCCAAAATGCCATCACTGAACACTCAAGCACAATAAATATTTTCTCCCTCATCAAAGATTCTAGAGCACTTTGCCTGGATTTTTGTTTTTCCCTTACTACACTCTGCTTTATGTCATACTTAGATGCTAATGTGCAAGTACTCCCTATTATAGATTAAGCTTCTTGAAAGTAATTTTTCATCTCTATCCACTGTGCCCAGCACTGTTCCATGAACATAGTGAGTATTTGAAAAATGTGGAATTTGAATCTGTATTTCTCATAATGCCTAATACAGGCAATATAGTTAAATGTTCATTGTCAACTAAGCCCTTCCTTCTTCCATTTTGTGAATACGATAGTACTATGCAAATGGCTATAGGGTAGATAATGTGCAAAAATCACTGATAATGACTTGAACAAGAAAAATAAAAGGTAACTCATCCCCAACTGACACAGGGAGCCAATGGGAAGAGGTGAGGAGAGATTGCTTTTTAATCCTATTCCAGATGATGGCTCTAGAGGAGAGAGTGAGGCCCTAGGAGAAGAGGCTTGGGGGATGCCAAATAGCTAAATAAAAAGGAACCATAATTATCATTATTATTATTACTACAGCCTAATTAATCTTCTTTGTGCATGAACAGGCCATGTCATTCTTCTGCCCCAAACTCTTCAGAGGGTCCTTACTGGCTGGCATTCAAGACTCTCTACAATCTGGTGCTCTTCTACTTCTCGGGCCTTGCCTCATACTAGTTCCTTCAATGTGAAATGTGCTAAACCAGACCTCTCTTTGTCCCTCTGAAAACATCACACTTTCCCACTTCCTTTCTCTGGCTTACTCTTTTTTTTTTGGCTAGGCAATGGGATTAAGTGACTTGCCCAGGGTCACACAGCTAGTAAGTGTCAAGTGTCTGAGGCTGGATCTGAACTCAGGTCCTCCTGACTCCAGGGCTAGTGCTCTATCCACTGTGCCACCTAGCTGCCCCTCTCTGGCTTATTCTTTTCCCTATGTTTGGAATGCCCTCTCTCCTCTCTCCTACCTTCCCCCAACCCATGCTGGTTGCAACACAAGCCTGAGACTGAACTTAAATGCCAACTCTTCACCAAAGAGAAACTGATGGGATTTTATCACTCAAACAGAAGAGGCATTACCATCTGTTTTGCTGCTGCACCCTAAAGACCATGGTACTTTTCCATAGGACTTTAACCTTCCACATGTGAAATCTCCCCCATTGGAATGAGAGCTCTGTGAGAGCAGGGACCTCTGACTTTTCTCTTTGTGTATTTCCCAGTACTTTGTACATAGTAAACACTTCTAATAAATTATCATTCATTCAGACACAGATCATTGGGCAAATCCATTCCTTAAAGACCAACTCAAATGTCACTGCCTCTGAAGTCTCTAGTCAATAATGACCTTTTCCCACTTCAGACTTTATATGCCATTTTGTTTGCATCTCCCCCGCACATTGACCGAACATTATTTTGTGTAACAGTCATCTGTGCACGCTCCCTCCAATTCCCTTCCGATTACCCTGTGTCTATCTTGTATGTGCAGGTTTTTTGCAGATTGTCTCCCCATGAGAATGTGAGCTCCTGGAGAAGTCATTCTTTGTATCTCCTTCATTTAGCTGAGCACCTGGCATATAGGAAGTGCTTAACAAATGTTTGTTGACTGACTGATAGGTCCTATCTCTAACTAGACCGCCAGATCAATGAAGAAAGAGCAGTGCACTATCAAAACTTGGCACTCACCCCCATCCCAGAACTCAGCTCAGGGTTCTTAATTAAGCACATTAGGTGCTAAATAAACAGTTGTGAATGTGAACTGAATCAGCAAAATCATCTTGATTAATTGTCAGTCAGTCAATAAGTATTTATTAAGCACCTACTATGAACCAGGCACTGTACTAAACGCTTTACAAATATTATCTCATTTTAACCTCACAACAACCCCATGAGGTAGGTGCTATTATAACCCCCATTTTACAAATGAGGAAACTGAGGCAGACTGAGGTTAGGTTCCTTGCCAGGGTTGCACAGTTAGTACGTGTCCAAGTAGATGGGAATTCAGGTCTTCCTGACTCCACTGCACCTCCTAGCTGCATATGAGAGTTGGGGAAGGAAACAGAGTACAAAAGGGGCAAGATGCATTTTTCTTTACATGAGTAGCTTGGTCCACGCAATTGACCTTTAGCTAATGTTGTCCCATGTGGATGTTTTTCCTCTACAATTCTGCAGGACACATCTGTTGCCTTCTGCACCAATACAAATTTCAAGGGCAGCTGTAATCTCTGTATTTCACCATTTGGGGCATGATTTTGATCTAGAAGAAACTGCATTTCCAGTGCTAAGACCCTGAATATAACTGGTATAGTACCAGGGTGCATATCACATAAGGATTTTAGAGCTGGAAGTTAGAGGAAGCTAGGTTTGGCAATGGACAGAGCACTGGATTTGATAGTCAAAAAGACGTGAATTCAAATCTGGCCTCAGACATTTACTAGCTGTGTGATCCTGGGCAAGTCACGTAACCTCTCCCTGACTCAGGTTCCTAATCTGTAAAATGAAGATTACAATAGTACCTACCTCATCCAGGGTTGTAGTGAGGTGAAATGTGGAATCTGTAAGCTGCTTAGCACAATGTCTGGCACATATTAAGTGTTACATAATTGCTCATTCCTTTCTCCTAGTGCTCTTAGCACAGTGTCTATCATATAGTATACCCTTTCAAAAATGTTAGTTTAAAAAACACAACAACTTAGTCTTGCCTTTTCATTTTATAGACGTTGCCAACTCTTTGGAAGTGACTTGTTCAAGGTTACAGAACTAGTTAAATGACAAGAGTCTGAAATCAACTCCCTCCCTACCCAGGCTCTCATTTTTCTGATGAGGAAACTAAGTTCAAATGAGGTCAAATTACTTGTCCAAGTCATGCACATGCTAACCAGCAGAGCTGAGATTTGAATCCAAATCCTTTAACCCCAAATCCAGTGCTCCCCTCACCAAGCAAGTCTCTGCCCTTCCCCTCCACCATACTGTCTGCTTAAGACTGTACTTAAATGCCAACTCTACACCAAACAGAAACTGATAGGACTTTAACACTTGACATGATATTAAGAAGAAGCATTATCACTATCTTTGCTGCTATACTCTAAGGACCATGGGATTCTTTCATTGGATTTGTATGTCTCCCCCATTAGGATGTGAGGTCCTCGGGAGCAAGGACTCTTTTATTTTTCTATTTATTTTCTCAGCCCTAAGCTTGGCATAGTACTTTGCATAAAGTAAACAATAATTGCTTCCTCTTCCCCCTCCCTCATTCATTCATTCAAAAATCACTTCATTAGACAAATTCTTTACTGAAACTAAGGGATCAAAAACATCCATTACCTTTTCATGGTTTTCTATTAATATCTCAATCACAATATTCTGGAACTTGATATCCATGATGGCTGCCACTGTTTCTTCTTGCGGTCTTAGCAGTGTGGGTCCAAACACCACACCCAGGTTTGCCACAGTCATCAAATTTTGCTTGTGGTTATTAGCAACACTGGGAGTAAAAAGAAGAAGAGAGATGATAGAAATAATGTGCAGAATGGAAAGTTCCTTTCTTTGTCCCATGCTTTCCCTCTTCTTATTTGGCATGAAAAGAGCACCCAGGTCATCTCAGGACACCAGAGAAACCCACTGCCCTGCTGTGTGTTCATGTCCAGAACGCTGAAGGCTGGCAAAAGGAACGGGTATGAGTCACACAGCCTATTGTATCATTCCAAGGAGAAAAACACAAATTTCCATCCTACTATTTTCTATTGATCTAAAGAAGATTCCAACCTGGATGCTTTACATGTTAGCCTGCCCTGTCTGGGACAGAAAGCAACCTCAAAAGTTTCTTATCTACAGTTTCTAATGCAGATGAATATTCTTGACAATAGGCAACCAACTCTTCATCCTCCAACACATTCCACAGATGGGATAAGTTTGCAAACCTAAATGCAAAATAAAACCCAGTTTCTCATAATGGGCTGAATGAAAAACCTAAAAACAAGCAAGAAAATAAACCATTTGTTTTCCCACAGTAATAAGTCCATCATTTTGCACGTATGACATGCATTAACCGAAACAGAGCTGCATAAGCTGTAAGAAAAATGTACAATTGTAGATCCACCTTATGTGAAGGGAATTTTTACTCTCTCCTGTAATCAAAGTCAATGCCATAGATATTTGGGTCAACAGGACAGGGAAAGTGTGGATAAATACGCCCATTTTCAATTACCAAAAAACATTACATCCAAAGCATTTACCTTGATCCTAAACTTGGGCCAAAGTAAACTATATGGCTGTAAACCATAACTGCTCACTTATTTGCACGGCATATACAAACATTCAAATACCTCTCCTTGTCCATAATGGAAAAAAATGGTCAAAAAATGCAAACCATACAGACCATTAAACAAACAAACACACACATACATACACACACACACACACACACACACACACACACACACACTGCTCATCCTCATTAATACTAAAAGAGGTACAGATTACCAAAAAAAACAACAACAAAAAAACAACTCTGAGATATCACCTCATAGCCACTAAACTGGAAAATGTAATTAAAAGCAGTGAAATTTACTATTGGCAGGGTTGTGAAGAAACAGGTACAGTCATTCACTGTTTTTGGAATATAAACTTGTAGAATATTTTTTGGCGAGCAACATGGCAGCATGCTGTAGAAGTTAGAATAAATAGCAATAACTGACATTTACATAGCTCTTTAAAGTCTGCAAAAGTACCACACATATATTATCTCGTTTGGGACTTTCACTAACCCTGTGAGGAGGGTACCACAGGTATAATTTACTTCATTATACAGATAAGGAAACATTATAGATCAGAGACATTAAGTGACCTGCCCATATGTTCACAGAGCTAGTAAATATCAGAAGCAAAATCTGAGCCCAGGTTCATAAACTGAAGTTCAACACTATCTACTATATCACTGCCTTTCCTCTCTTTGACTCAATAAGTCTATTGCTGAGAATGTACAAAGAGACATCTGTTCAAAGATGTTTTACAGCAGCATTATCTACAATGCTAAAAATTAGAGGCAACCTATGTGTCCAATAATAGGGGAGCACTTAAATAAACTGTAGTTCATGATTGTAACAAAATGCTATAATTAAATTAATTCTAAAAACTAAGAGAAAAAATAAAGATCTGGACAGACTTTGATAAAATAATGCAGAATGAAACAGGGAGAACAAGAAGAAGAGAGAACACAACAGCTGTGACCAGGTAAGAGGAAAAGTGAATGAGAAGGAATGAACAGACAGTTTTGATGAGGACTTTGAGGGAGTAACTCAAAAGTCTTAAGAAGTCCTTCCAATAAAAAGAAAAATCCTGTATTATGTCTATAAATTAATTTACTTAAATACAAACAGTATACAAAACACAAACACAAAATACAAAAACACATTTAACTAATAGCACTGGTGTTTAGAAGAAGGGCAGCCTGACCTAATGGGTAGATAGCTGGCTTCGGACTCAGGAAGACCTGGGTTCAAGTCCCACTTCGGACATGCTGGCTGTGTGACTTTGGACAAATGTCACTTATTCTAGGCTCCCCAGCTAATTCGAAGAATAGATGTTCATCTGCATTGATGAAAGGGAATTTCCTCAACAGAAACTCCTTATATCACTGCAAAATCATAGGTGTAGTTCAGCAGCAGTAGTACCACCCAGATATTTAATACTAAATTCATAATAAATCACCTCTAATACAAATATCTACAGTCAACAAGGAAGGCCCCATAATAGTGAAAACCACTGAAGATAGGAGTTAGGAAAGTAATAGGGATTGCCCTAGGGTACTTAATCTGTTAAAAGAATGATACTTATGACTAATTCACAATTAAAGGTAAGGCTGGTCAAGATAGGCCCATCCACATACCTAATTCCTTGGGCATTTAGTAAAG
Organism: Vombatus ursinus; assembly: GCF_900497805.2. NCBI lineage: Eukaryota > Metazoa > Chordata > Mammalia > Diprotodontia > Vombatidae > Vombatus > Vombatus ursinus. The sequence goes on from NW_020954641.1 coordinate 39,125,541, forward strand.
ATGCATCTTCTTTGCTCCTGGCATTATAAATGTATGACGTTGTTTCCTTCAATTACTTTCATTTTTGTTGAGGGAAGGAGGAAGGAAGGGAAGGCAGGAGGATGGACTTCTGAATCAAATACTGGCTTTTAAAATTCTAAGTGTATACTGAAAGATTATACTAACCAGTTCTAATCAGCATATAAATGTTCATTTCTCCAAACTTTCTTCAGGCAATACCTTCATTTACTAGAATTCTCCTCCTTCCCCAAGGGAGAGAATAAATATGGTGTCTGGTCACTGGCCTGAGCAGGCCTTGCAGAAGAGCTTTTCTGAAGGCTTTATTTGCCTTTTGATTCCAAACAAAGTCCACAGCACGGGATATGCCACCCACCAATGTCCTAACTACACCTACTGGGAATAGAGTCCATATAAGAATTACCCTGCATGACAAGTAGGACAGTCATTTCCTGGTACATTACCTTCTAGATACTGAACCTTAAAGTAAAGGTAGCTGTTTATAATATCTTTTTCTAATATAAAAAGCATTAAGAGCAATATCACAAATGACTTTGTGAAAGGAAAAATTGAAATGAGTACTCCACCCCGTAGAAGTCCTGGCTTGTAATAAACTGTTCAACAAAACCAACCAATATAGGTGACCATATCTGACAATGCATGCAAAATATTGCATCCACAGTTCCCCATCTGGGGCACCTAGATATATACACAGATATGCTAACGTCACATGTACACCACATATCTTAGGGCAACTATAGAGTACTGGGCCGAGAGTCAGGAAGACCCAAGTTCAAATATGACCCCAGACACTTAGTAGCTGGGTGACCCTAAGCAAGTCACTTAACCCTGTTTGCCTCCGTTTCCTCATCCGGAAAATAAGCTGGAGAAGGAAATGGAAAATCACCCCAGGGTTACAAAGAGTCGAACATGACTAAAACAACTGAACAAAGTCCTCCATCTATGCTTAAAGTGTGGAAGTGCTTCTTCATTTCTTTTCCAGGGTCAAGACCGGTCAGCCATCACAATAGTTCAGTGTTCTGCTTTGTTTGAGTGTTATTTCATTTACATTATTTTAACTGCCGTCCTCCTGCTTGCTTGGTTCTGCATCACTTCACATGTCTTCAACAGTTCTCTAGAATTAATATTCCATCACATCCATGTGCCGCAGTTTGTCGGGCCATTCTTCATTTGACAGCACCCCTTTGGCTTTCAGTTTTTACCTACCACAAAAAAAGTGCTTTTGCGGAGCATATTAAATACTGCCAGACATACCCCTCAGCTATCACTTCTTGTGCAATGGAATATTTGCTATATTTATTCAACCTCGCTGCTCTGGACACGCGAGAATCTTACAAAATGAACCATCAAATCCCTTAAATTTTTCACCAGACCTGTTTGTCACTTCTTCTTCCTCCTTGGACATGACAGAAACGACACACAACAACAACGACAACAACAACAAAATACTTCTTGTTTTAAGTATACAACTCTATCCACTACAGAATTTGTTTTGCTGCTTTCTTACTGAAAGCTATATTTAAAGTTTTCTTGGGGAGGAGGGATAATCTGGTAATATTTTACACATGAAAAGTATGTGATGAAAATACATTTTCTTATAATTTGGCTAGGAATTTCCCCAAATGCCAAGTTGACACCTTACTTAGGGAAAAACAGTCCTTTCCATCACTCAAAGAAATGGCCAGCCATACAATTGGGTCTGCTTTTGAGATGCCTGCCTCCTTCACAAGAGTGGTTCAGAATTTTGCTCTTTCCAGTTCAATTATGCAGCCACTGGCACTACCATTTGTACCTCTCTAAGACATAACTTCCAGGGAATTTTCTGTTATGGTGAGGTAAAGTTGCTTCTTGGCCTTAAGGAAAACTTCCCTTAAGGACCACTTAAACACAGTAGCTAAGTGGCTAATGGGTAACCCTAGATGAAAGGTGAAGACAAAAATGTTCTGGAGTTTCTCACCTTAAATACCACATAAAAAGCAGTAATTTTAAAGTACCAGTGCTGAGATTTGAACTCATGTCCTCTGACTCCAAATACAGCATGATTTCCACCATAGCACTGGGCTTCCAATTCCTCTCTACCTAGCTAGTTACACATGAGGTATCTACACATAAGGCAGCCTAGCAGATTGAGAACTACATACCCTGTTAGAAAGTTTTGTCATTTTAGTCATGTCTGACTCTTTGTGACACCATTTTTATAGGGTTTTCTTGGCAAAGATACTGGAGTAGTTTGCCATTTCCTTCTCCAGGGTCCCCATTTTACAGCTGAGGAAACTGAGGCAAACAGAGGTTAAGTGACTTGCCCAGGGTCACACTGCTAGTAATTGTCTGAGGCAGGATTTGAACTCAGTCAGATCCTGCCTCAGATACTTAATTGGCTATGTGACCCTGAGCAAGTCCCTTAATTTTTCTCATCCTCAGTTTCCTCACTGACTATCTCTCTGGGCCTCAGTTTCCTCATCAGTATAGTGACAGAGTTGGATCACATGTCCTCTAAGAACCCTCCAGCTTTAAGGATAATAATAGCGTTGCTGTGAGGATACAATGACATATACATAAAAATGCTTTGCAAAAATTAAAGTGCTATGTAAATACTATGAATTGTTACATCATCGTCATTATTATCACATGCACACTCAAAACATTACTCATTTTTCTAAGAATACATCTGGAAATGCCAAAACCTTTTGGAAACTCTGGGGCTTATTTTTTTTTCCTTCAAAGCTTGGAGTTAATTGATGAGTAATAATTACTCTGATTTGTAGGCATCAATGCCTAAAGGCATTTGGAGTAAAACAATAGTAACTTCAAATATAAATGTTTGAGAATAACTAGCATAATTCATTACACTTTTAATGATCCAGTTATTTTATTAAGGCTTGGTGCTTTACACACACACACACACACACACACACACTGATCTATGTCTTAGGAAATTTGCAAAGGGAAAAAAAACTTAATCATTTTGAACCTCAAAGTAATAAATTGTTCTGTCACTTCATTGTTACTACCATACAACTCTATGTAGTTATGTTAATTATTCCAGACTAGATTATTAATGGGTTGAGATTTTAACATAACCCATAAATTAAAATCACAGACCTCAGTGCTATGACAGCTTTGGTTACACAGAATGACTTGACAGATTATGTAAACGTGTAAACCCACGAATTGGCAAGACCTTGTACTGGAGAGCGCAAACAGGCTTCTGGATCCAGTCATTAGCAAAGTCTATAAAACACAAAAAGGCTGCATTCTGGCCTGGTAATTGGGTGGCTGCTCCAGGGCTTCCTCATTCAAATCCTATGTCATGTTGAGTCTTGACTTAGCACCTCCATACAGAAGCCTGCTGGGCCCAAGCATGTGCCAGGCCAGGGTGCCTGTGATTTGCTTCCTTAACATTCCATCTTTTTCATATGCTCTTTAAGACATTTATAAGAAAAGGATCATTACAGGTAGGGTACATAGAGAGAGACTTGTTGCAAAGTCCTGCCTTTGGACTCTGTGGAGGTGGCATATTCAGACTCTCTGTGGGCACTGAAGAATTCAGTGGCATCTGTTGTCTTTAAGGTGAAGTGGATGATATCTGTACTTCTCCTATGCTTAAAAGACCCATTTCCAATGCTGTTGCTAGGACAGCCAGAGTCTGTGATTTATATATTCCAAACCCACTTTGGATATAATTAATGGGGAAATAGCATTATAGACTGAAGGTGTATTGGCATCCCACTTGGAATTTGAGGGAAAGCAAATGGAGACTGAATTGGTTTGAACGTGTGGAGACTCTGGGCTCCAGACAAAAGATCTGTGGACAACTAAGAGAAGGTCACAGGGTGGGGCGGCCAATGGTCTGTAGCTGGAACACAGGTCTGAAATTTAACGATTACTGTACTAAACTCTAATCCTCCAATTCCCAGTATGCAGCTGAGATAAAAATTCCAAATTACTGTTCCCAGCTGGAGAGGAATTACTCTTAAGATGTAGTGGTATGATATTCTAGAGTTTTCTAAATGCTAATGAGGGCCCATATATGCAAGGACAGAATGAGTTGGAAGGGCCCTCAGGTCATCTAGTTTAAACTCACAGGTGTTTAGGAACCCTTTCTCTCTCTTTTTTTTTTCCCGCTAGGCAACGGGATTAAGTGACTTGCCCAAGGTCACACAGCTAGTAAGTATTATGTGTCTGAGGTCGAATTTGAACTCAGGTCCTCCTGAATTCAGGGCCAGCGCTCTATCCACCGTGCCACCTAGCTGTCTCTGGAACTCTTTCTACAGCACCGCTGTCAAGGGGTCATCTAGACTCCACGTGAAGACTTCCAGCGATGGGGGCACTCACTGCTTCTCAACGCAGTCTGGTTTCCTTTTGGGCAATTCTAAATGTTAGGAAGCTTTCCTCTATATCAAGCCCAAATCCACCGTTCTGTACTGCCAGGCACTGCTCCTAACTCTGTCCTCCGAGATGAAGCAAAACAACTTCAGACCTCTAAGGTCTGCCATTTCATAGGATGGAAATCGCAGAATCTCAGGAGGTGGAAGGGACTTCACAGGCCACTCAGCCCAAACCCTCCCTACACAGGTATAATGCCTCTAACCTTTCTAAGCGCTATCTAGCTTTTGTTTATGGCCCTTCAAATACTTGAAGACCGCTGTGCTATTTCCCCTCACACGCCTCCACCCACCCACCCTGAGCCTTCTCTTCTCCAGGATAAACCTCTGTGGAGTCCCTTCATCTGGTTCTTAGCACACTCTAAGGTCCCCTCACTGTCTTGATGAACCTCCTCTGAACACTGATTGAATTGTCTTCGGCCTTTCTAAAACATGGCACCTGGAACTGAACACAGATGTGGTCTGACCAGGGAAAAATGCCCGTGCTTAAAAACTTTCACAGTGGCTCCTCATTTTCTATACGATATATAGGAGGGGCAGCTAGATGGTGCAGCAGATAGACAGCGAGGCCTAGAATCAGGAAGATCTGGATTCAAACATGGTCTCAGATGATTACTAGCTGTGTGACCCTGGGCAAGGCACTTAACCCTGTTTGCCTCAGCTTCCTCATCTGACAAATGAGCTAGAGAAGGAAATGGCAAACCACTCCAGTATTTCTGCCAAGAAGGCCTCAAACGGTTGGATACAACTAAAAATGACTGAACAACAAAAATATGAGCTTCTCAGGCTTGCATTTAAGTTTTTCCACAATTCAGCTCTCACTTACCTTTCTAGTTATATTTCATAAATACTTCCCTTCAGGAACTCTCTGTTCCAGACATATTGATTTGCTAGCTGTTCTCCAAACTTGACACTCTATTGCTAACCTCCACACGTTTGTATAAACCATTATCCCCTGAGCCTCAAAGATAACTTCCTTCATCTCTGAATCTTTGTCTTCATTCAAGAATGAAGGGCTCTGGGACCCCCTTCTCACATGAAGCTTTTCCTAGTACCCAATCTCCCCTGCCTCCTCTATCCTCTCTTCTCACTTTTCCTTGTTCTAATACACATGTGAGAGAGATTCTTCCAATAGAATGGGAGCTGCCTGAGGACACAAAATGTTTGGCTGGGTCTTCCTATCCCCTACCACTAGCACAGCTCCTTGTACATAGACAATCCATAATAAATATTTATTAAATTGTCCTAAATTCCTGAAATCTAGATATACTCTCTATAGAATTTACCTTATCTGCCACTTTAGTAACCCTCTTTAAAAGAAGAAAAAAAAGGAAATGAGGTTAGTTTTGAATTACTTGTTTTTGATAAACCTATACTGACTCACAGTAATCACTACTTCCTTTCTGAGTGCTTTTAAATCAACCCTTTAATTACAGGTTCTAGAATGTTGCCAGGAATTGAAGTCAAGGTCAAGAGTCATAATATTATCTTGGGCTTTGCCTATCAAATTCTTCCTGTTCTGTGATTTCCTATATGAAGTAGAAAAATCTATCAACCTCAGTGGCCACAATGAAAGGACTTACACGGTTCTTAAACTTTCTGCTTAAGTCCCTATAATGTCTCTCCCCATCACTTAACAAACGAAGTCCTAACTCCCTAGGTTTGGCTTTCAAGGCTCTCCATAATCTAGCCCTGTCTTGTTATTGAAACTTTGCACTTAGTTATCACTCTAATTAGTAAATCTGCTCACTCACCATACTCACCAGGGCTGCCATGACTCTATTCTGCCTGTCTTCCTCAACCTTTCAGGGCCAGTCAAATCCTGCCTCCTCTGTGAAGTTTTCCTCCTGACTTATTCTAGTCCATAGGAAATATTTCCTTCTCCAAAGCTCTATTGTACTTTAAAATCATTACAGAACAGTGGAAAGAACATTGGATTTGTAATCAGGAAAACATAGGTTTAAAATCTCATCTCTAACACTTGCATAAATTGTGATTGTGGGCAAGTCACTTTACTTCCCTATTTACTCATCTGTGAAATAGGGATTGTAATATTATCAGTGGCGTCAACTTGGCAGAGGTGTGGTGAGACAGCAAACTCTCTCTCTTCCCCCCCCCCCCCCGTGTCTCTGTCTCACTCTTTCTCTCTCCACTTACTTTGTATAAATTTATAAACTTTGTACAGACTTAAAATAACCCCCACCCCCAAAAGAAAGTCTTAGTGTAATTTTAATCTATTAAAACTCACCACTGCACTAAGACTTTTGGGACAACTTGCACATGTGTTTTGCAAACCTTAAAATAGAATATAAATGCCAGCTTATGTGCTGTCTCTTAGTACTTTGCACAATTCCTGTCATAGTGTAAGCAAGTAATAAAACGTTCTATGTATCTATCCATCCATCTCTCCCTCCCTCCTTCCTCTCTTTTCCTTAAAGTCTTTGGAGGAGCATAGATTTAGAGATGAATGAGAAGTCTGAAGTAATCTAGTCTAACCTGCTCATTTTATAGATGCAGAAACTGATGCTGAGCAAAGCAAGGTTAAGATGTTCCGACGAAGTCAACAGTTGAGCAGCTGCGCCAGGATTTGAATCCGGCATCTCTGACTCCAAATCTAGTACTCTACCTCCTCTCACTATAGAATTCACATGGTTATTGTGAATAAACTGCTTTGTTAACTTTAGTGCACTATAGAATTGTGAGTTATCATTATAGTCACATAGGAGGCAGGCTGTGGTACATATATTATGTGGTACACATGTGGTATGTGGTGCACATACAAAGGCTGTGGTACAAATATTACTCTATTTGGCAGAACTAAATTCGAATCCTAGTCCCTACCACTTAAGGGCTAGATGACTTTGAACAACTCACCTCACCTCTCAGTTTCCTTACCTTATAATATGGGGAAATAATTTCTACCCTCTCTACCTCACTAACTAGGTCACTGGGAAGAGGAAATGAGAACTCCCCTAAATGTTTTTGTAAACTTTCAAGTGCTCTATCAGTGTGGGCTATTACCATGACCACCTGAATGCTCACTGCAGTTAGTGTGTCTTCTCTCCCTTCACAGACCACAACCTTTTAAAATGTATATATATAATATTTGAGACTTTTGTCCTGCCATTGGACTTCAATTAATCTGGAAGAGAGCGTGAGTCTGATGACCTTGTGCAACTCTGTCTCACTTATATTCAATAAGCGCAAGTTAACATATCACTCAGTTTTCTGAAAATGAGGAACAAACAACATATAGTGTGTGTGTGTGTGTATGTGTGTACACAGATGCTTTTAAAAAAGTATCTTGTAGAGGGGCAGCTAGGTGGCGCAGTAGATACAGCACAAGCCCTGGAGTCAAGAGGACCTGAGTTCAAATCCGGCTTCAGCCACATAACACTCAATAGCTGTGTGACTCTGGGCAAGTCACTTAACCCCACTTGCCTCATATAAAAAACAAAACAAAACAAAAGGAAAAAGTCTCTTGTAGAGTGCCTAATCCAGGTACTTACTAGGTTCAGAAGAACATATATTGTAAGAGATGAAAGGGACCACAGAGATCATTGAGTCTAATCCTATAGGTTAAGGATATTTCCTGATGGATTAATAACAGTTTGCATTTTGAGTTGATTCAATTGAACAAGCAATTATTAATTGTCTACCATATGCCAGGCTCTGTGCTAGGGCTTGGGGTACAAAGACCAAAATATACAATGTTCCCTACTCTCAAGAAGCTTATATTCTTCTAAGGATAATCACACGTATAGTAGAAAGAGTTCTGACATTTGAAGTTATGGGATCTAGATTGAATTCCTATCTCAACTGCTTGCCAGTTGTGAGGTCTTAGGCAAATCATTTAATCTCCCTGGGTCTCAGCTGCCACAAATGCAAAAGAAGGACGGACTAGATGGATTCAGAGGAGACTTTCAATTCCGTGATCCTATGAATATTTATACACAGCTAGGTGGTTCAGTGGATAAAGAGGATTCCCAGGCCTGGAGTCAAGAGGACCTGAGTTCAAATCCAGCCTCAGACTCTTACTAGCTGTGTGACCCTGGGCAAGTCACTTAACCCTGTGTGCCTCCATTTCCTCATCTGTAAAGTGAGCTGCAGAAGGAAGTGGCAAATCGCTCTAATATCTTTGCCAAAAAAATCCCAAACAGGGTCACGAAAAGTCAGACACAACTGAAACAACTGAAGAACAACAAAAATGAATATTTATAACTAAATACAAAATACATATAAAATAAGCACATTATAATATGGGGGAGTGGCTAATAAGTATAGTTCTATAATGCCTTAGTTATCTAAATACTTGAAATAATTATTATTATTTCCCTCATAAAAATTTCAATGATCCCTGTTCTACAGATTCAAGGCTCAAAGTGGTTACGAGATTTGCCCACAGTCCTCCATCACGAAAGTACCATAGCTTGCACTACAGCCCAGGTCTGCTGACTGAGCTCACATTCTTTCCGTCACACAGTGCAGACTCTTGTGTATGTAAGAATCAAGTGAGCTAGAACCTAAGTGGTTCTAAAGAAGTCTCTTTCTTTTCTTATCCTCCATTGCAGGCAAAAAACCCTGAGTGGAGAGAGAGATGGAAGAAGAGATGGGGAGAGAGAGAGGGGTGGGGGGGAGGAAGGGGGAGGGAAGGGAAACACAGAGAGAGAGAGAGAGAGAGAGAGAGAGAGAG
>NW_020954641.1:39134736-39181981 GCF_900497805.2 Vombatus ursinus
GAGAGAGAGAGAGAGAGAGAGAGAGAGAGAGAGAGAGAGAGAGGAAGAATGAAGGAGAACAGCTGGAAATACTGTCACTAGACCTGTACCTATTTTGTGGTTAACCAGACAGCTTCAGTTTTCCAGGGCTGTTAATCTGGTTCCTTTCACCAGCTCCAAATTCATATTTAGGATATAATGGGGGAAAAAAAAGGAAAGAAAAAAAGCAATGCTGTATGTTTTGTGTTAAGTCAGATTATGTCTAGGTTGCCTGGATACTGCTTGCCACATGGCATGACCAGACGTAAGTGGATGATGCCGGGAAGGCCTCCTTGCAATGTAAGCACATTACAGTTGTAAATATCACTTCACTGGAATTGACAAGGAAGAGATTGAGGGCTCTGCTTCCAGGATCACTTTAAAATAAGCTGTCTTTTTTACAGGCTGGGCCAATCTCACCAGACACTAGTTCTGGCTGTGTTTCCAGAAAGGGTTATCCAAGGTAGAACCTGTATGCAAAAAATAAGCCTGGCAAAGAGCAAAATAATTGCAGCAGCTCTGATTTATACTTCATTGCAAGGCTGATAAAACATTGAGGGCAGGGATGGGGGGGGCGGGGAGCTGGTAGGGAAAGTATTATTACCTTCATTTTACAGACAAAGAAACCAAAGTTAAGAGATACAAAGTATTTAGATTCAGAGTTGGAGGGGGCCTGGGTTTTAATCCCAGCCCTGTCACTTACAACAGGTGACTTTGGAAGTCTCCACTGAGCCTCAGTTTCCTCCTCTGCAAAATGAGAGGGGTGAACTATATGGTGTCTGAGATCCCTTTCATCTTTAAACTGATGAACCTGTGATTTGCCCAGTCATATGACTAGTAAGTATTACAGTCAAGACTCAAAAACAGGTTCATTTAACCTAGATAAGCCTGGTGCTCAGCCTAGGGCATCAAACCACCTATGACTTGCCCAAAAGGCAGCCCCATGAAGAAGACCAAATAGGTAGTTCTATACCGTGGGGGTGTGAAGAAAGGGAGTACTGATTAATTTAAGATTTATAAGTACTACTCACCAGAAGCACTAAGTTGAGGCACCAAGCGTGAGCATATTTTAAACTTTTAAGAGAAACATTCCTCTAGGGTAATGGGTCTTGTTTGCTCCTCATTCCACGTCATGAATAATAGTGACACACTTAAAAATATTACAAAAATGATGAACGTGCTTCTAAATATAATGGAATTCTATTTCTTTCTGACCCAAGGTGTCAGAAAGGAGCTTCCTAATGCAAATGTGAATATAATCCAATAGGGATGGAACATTAAATCAAAAGAAGGAAAAGGAAAGAGGGGGGAAAAGCATTTGGGCATTTCAAAAGAAGAGACAATTCGGTTTTGGACCCACTTAATATAATGCCCATTTATCCATTTTATGCATTGCCTGGATCCAAAGATCTCAAAGCTCTAAAAATAATTAGCTATATCATTTTTGCCTCCAGTGCCAGCAGCATGCCTTCTCTTTTTCTAATATGTACTAATAGTTCTAGGGAGGTCAAATGAGTGGCCCAACACTAACTAATGAGTCAGTCTACTGTGGGTATGATTTTTATGGGGATAGTGTAAAGAAAGTACACTGGGGACATGATATCAGCTTTTATGAAACTAATAACTGAGGAGAAAAGGAAATTGATTGAAGAAGCACCTCTCAGGCCCGGCTGCCCCCTCTTTAAAGACTGGCATCATAGCCCTTACAAGAAGAAGAATTTTTAGTTCTACTGGAATGGACTCCAAGAAGAGAGAGAACTTCTTAGGACCCCAAGATCAAAAGATCTGCTATTTTTTATGAGTCCTCCTCTCCACTGGTCCAGATCACAAACTCCATGAGGATGCAGTGGATAATCTTCATGAGGAAACCAATTCTCCAAAGGTGAGCCTCTCTGATCTAACTTAGGTTGATCCCTTGATGATAGTATGTCCCCAGGCCCTAATTCAAAGCCTTTTCTGCTTGCCACAGCTCATATTTTTCTATGAAACCAGAGTTATTTTAATGTCATGAACAAGCATGGATGGAATTCAACAACAACAACAATGAAAAGAATAATAATAACCAGCTACCATTAACCTCCAAAAAGAGGTATTAAAGGCTGTCAAAATATAGATATCTAGCAGAAGTAAGCAAAATGATGTGGGGGGGGGGGTATATCTGCATCATCCTCTCTGCTATAAGAGTTGTACAAAAGATGTCTTCCATGAATTTACACGACATGAACCTATATCCCAACATTCTCATTTAGTTACCTGTCCAACAAAACAAAACATTTGCAAAACATCAAATGGAAAAGAACAAGAGTATGATTGTACCAGGGCCATTTGAATCTAAAGCCTACCAAATATAAAAATGAGAAAAATGAGAAATAATAATTAATAATTATGTTTGAAAATCTGTGAAATGAGCTACATACATTATCTTATTGGAGTCTCATAATAACCCTGTAAGGCAAGGGTTCTCAATATCCCCATTTCAGTCTAAAAGAGGTCAACTTGATTGGAGTCACATAATTAATAGGTGTTCAATGTGGGGTTTTAACTCAGATCTCCTTGATTCCACTTTTAGTATCCCCCACCCCGACTGTGCTATTCTAACTTTTCAACTTCAGAAGAGATTTCCATTCCCTCAAGTAAAATGGATTCCCCGCCATTCTTCCATCAGCTGCCCTCAGAAACACCTCATGGGCTTTTCTGAAAGGTCCCTAAAAAGACTTGATTGCTTACACCTTTTTGAGGGGTGGAGGTGAGAAAAATATAGCGCTATAATTTTATCAGTGGCAAAGGAAGCCCCCACCCCAATGCAGGTTGCAAATTGTCTCTAACTTATGTTTCAGAGAGCTGCCAGGGGCGCAGAAAGAGGTTAACTAAAATGCTCAAAAATGGGGGCAGTGAGGTGGTGCAGTGGATAGAGCCCCAGCCCTAGATTAAGGAAGACCTGAGTTCAAATCCAGCCTCAGATACATCATACTTACTAGCTGTGTGACCCTGGGCAAGTCACTTAATGCCATTGCCTAGAAAAACAAAAAATGAAACAAACAAACAAAAAACCCACAAACAGACAAACAAACAAAAAGGCTCAGAATTACTCAGTGTATGTCAGAGATGGGGCTTGAACCCAGGTCATTCTGATCCCAAGGCCATCCCTCTACTCTCTATGCCATGTTTCTCCTTTGGCATATAACTAGGTGGAAAATATATTTATTCTTGCGGTGCACTGCTATCTTTCCCAGAGGGGGTCCAAATGTAGGATTCCTGGCTCATTATTGGCACTGGCTTCATTGTTATGTGACACTATTTGGGATAACTGTTTGTTGGCATAAGAGTCAGTTCAAACTGCAACAAGCTCTAGGCACTGTGCCTCCATGTATGAGTTACTGTTGTATACCGTGGCATATCAGTGGTCCGCGGCAGATGGTGAGCAAAGGAGAGCCAGGGGCAGTCTTTACATTCAGCTTTATTTACATTTCCCTGTCACCTCTGTTTCATATGTTCTCTGTCTCCCCCTCTTTATACCACTCCACTTATCTTGTTATTAGAATAATTCACATTTATACAGTGATTTAAAGGTCTTTCTGCCTAACCCTGGTAATGAAGGAGAAAGCATTTATTTATCGCTTACTATGTGCTCCCTCTCTTTCTCTCTCTCTCAATATATAGATGGATATATATTGATATATGTGTGTGTGTGTATATATATATATGAGAGAGCACATAGTAATATATAGATGGATACATACATATATATATGAGAGAGAATTCCTATCCACATAAGAGCTTATGGAAGAGCAATATTTAAAAGATATTAAATATATTAAATTATTAAAATGTATATTTTAATAATATTGATGGTTAGAATATTTATACAATGTGTGTTTATATTATATGTGTGTGTATGTATACACATACATATATGCGAGTATATATATCTATGCATATGTGTGTGTGTGTGTGTGTGTGTGTGTGTGTGTGTGTATAAAAGTGATGGCCTGAGTTATGGGAACAGTGAGTGGAGCCATAGCAGAATAGACTGACACATCCTTTCCAGGTGCAAGGGCAGAGAGTCTATGCAAGTTATTATTTTAATTCTTCAATGAATTTGTGACCTGAGAAGATCTTTTTTCATATGCTTCTCGTAAGCCAATCAAGGAGCATATATTAAGTGCCTACTAGGTACCAAGCACTATGATAAGTGCTAGAGACATGAAGAAAGGCAAAAGCCAACCCCTGCCTTATGGGAGTTCACAATCCAACGGGGAAATAAGTAGTGCAAACAACTATATAAAAAGGATAAAGAGGAGGTAACCATCAAAGAAAAGTCACTAAATTAAGAGGGATTGGGGAAGGCTTCCTGTGGAAGGCTGGATTTTAGTTTGAACTTGAAGGAAGCCAGGAGATAAGGAAAGAGAATGTTCTAGGCATGGGGTATAAGTCAGAGAAAATGTCCAGAACTGAGAAATGGAGTGTCTGTTTGAAGAATAGCCAGGAGGTTGGTACTGGGAGAGACTGGGGTTGTGGGGGTAGACAGGATGTATGTAAGGTGAAGGTATGCAAAGATGGGAGGGAATAAGCATTTATATAGCACCTACTAAGTGCCAGGCAATATGCTAAACAGAGGTTAAGTGACTCATTGGAGTCACACAACTACCCGTGGCAGAGGTGTCAGTAGTTTACATCGACTACAATGCTACCAGAACCAGATTATTAAAATGTAATTGGGAAATATTTAGCAAGCAAAAATACAATTAAATGGAGATATATTACATTAAGACTAAGTCAATACGCAGCCCACAGGGATCCTTAGTAATGGTTTAACGACTCTGTTTCTATTTGAAATTGATATCACTGAGTCTTTTCTAATCTAGTCCATTCCTCTCCACTCTCTCTCCCGGAGATAGCTCTATGGCATAGTGAATAAAGCACTGGGTCTGAAGTCAGGAGACCCAAGTTCAAATCTAGCCTCAGACACATAGTAGCTATTGATACCACACAAATCATTTAACTTGTTTGCCCCAGTTTCTTCATCTGTAAAATGGGGCTCATAATAGCATCTACCTCCCTGAGTTGCTGTGAGGATCAAATAAGATAATACTTGTAAAGCATTTAAGCACAGTATCTGGAACATAGTATTTTGTGAATGCTTGTTTCTCTCTCCCACCCACTTCTTTTCAATCTCCATGCCTTTATTCATATCATTCTTCCATACTTGGAATGAATTTTTCTCCATCTGCTTAAATCTCTGCTTTCCTTTCAGGCAAGTGCCATCTCCTTGATAACACCCCACTCCTCTATCCCCAAAAGCCATCCATTTCCCAGGAAACTCATCTCTCAATCTTCAATTTTTTGGGGGGGGTGAGGGGGTGGGGAGGCAATGAGGTGAAATGACTTGCCCAGGATCACATAGCTAGTAAGTGTCAAGTGTCAGAGGTCACATTTGAACTCAGATCTTCATGAATTCAGGGCCGGTGCTCTATCCGCTGCGCCACCTAACTGCCTCACACTCTTCAAATTTCTTAAGCACTTTGGACTTGCGTAGACCTTTCCTTCATATTTAACTCATTCTCCTCTTGAACCAGTTTTTGTGGACCTGTGATGACCTTGCCCCAACCCATTCAGACTGTATACTCCCAAAATAGAAGGGTCTGTTCCTATAGCCTCAGTTTCCTTGTCTATAAAATGGCGATAAATGCAGCAACCTCCCAGAGTTATTATAAGGAGCAAATAAGATAACACATAGTAAGCACATTGAACACCTTAGCTATAAGTATTATTACTATTATTATTACCATCATCATCACTTATTTTTTAAAATCCCAATTTGGTAGAGACTTTAAGAATCTTGGCTGATTTGAATAGTTTCAAAAAATTCAATACAACAAATATTAATTGGGTCTACTTTGTGCAAGGCCTTAAATAAGAATGCACAAGATGCTTTGCACAGGAACTTCTGTCTAGTCATTTATGGAACCTCCACTGGGAAGTTGTGTGAGAAAGAAAAATTCTTCACCACATTTCATGAGAAGGCTCTGAATAAGCAAGGGCAACTCTTATCCCCTGCCAGCAGCTGAGATACCAGTCACCCATGAACAATGTAGGCATTAAACATTTACAGAGCACTTGGTGCTTTAAACCATCTTACAAACATCAATTAGTTAATACAAATAGCAGCTTTCTGAAGCAGGTCAGTATTACTCTCCCCATTTTACAGATGAGGGAACAGGAACAAAAAAGACTGGATGAAAGGTGAAGGGATTGACCTCTGGCCACGTGGCTTCTCCCCAGTGACCAAGTCAGTGAAATCAGAGGCGGAGTCACGACTCCAGATCATAGCTCCTGCCACCTCCTTAGACGTGAAACTCATTTTGGCTTGTGCACACATGAAGAAAACAAGGACACTGAGGAGGAATGAAGTTCCAAACACCAGTTCTTTAAGAAAATTGAGGAATCTCTCCTTTCCTGGTCATCTGTAAGCCCAAGGAAGTGATTCACTAGCCTGATATAACCAACATTGTTTTTGAACATGAATAAAGGAAAAATGACCAGCTGATTAAAATGTTAACAACACAGCACATGAGGACACGGGGCAGTTGTTCTATGAATTGGGAAATATAAGAGAGCTGGTAGGATGCTTGAAGAGCAGTTTACAAGAGCTTAAGACACTCCTCAGATGGCTAAACAGCCATTTTATCAATATCAGCTGTTGAAAAATTGCACACAATTTATTTTTAAAAGTCAAAAATCATCATCATCATCCATAAAAGGGAAAAAAGAGAGAGAAATGTGACTAGATGAGCACTAGACATCTGAGTCCTTCTCAGGGTTCATTAAAGTCTTGGCCAGACTTCGCCTCAGTTTCCCACACTAAATTGTTAATTGTCCGCACTGGAACCACAATAGGACTGTGGGCCAAGCTGAAGCCCAGCTCAAATGATCTGTGCAACACAATATACATCGGGAAAAAAGGAACAGAGCAGCATCCAAACTGTTTCACTGTGTTTACAGACACAGTGGTGTCTGGGTCAGCGAAAACCTGATTACCCCCCATCTTCTCAGGAACCCCAGGGCTCAAAATCAGCTGAATCCTGCTACTTTAGCAGAATTTTATTAAAGTACCATATCAAAAGAGAAGTGCTAGATAACTGAAGTGGGAAGGACCAGCCTTTTTAAGGAAGAATGGAAGACAGAAGCTGGCATCAAGAAGCACTCAATGATTTAACACTGTAGGGATAAGATCTAGACCTGTGAACAAGTTAACACTGTCAACAAATAATACAAAAAGGATCAAAATACAGTACTTTTCAAAAGGGAGGCTAATATTTCTAATACTGAAGTTACATAAACTGTAGACTGCCCAACTCCATCATAACAACTTTGGTTATAATCCTATTCCACTAAGCTCATCAGGAAAGGAGGAAAAATGATGCCACACTAATTTGGATGGAAATGGGGGAGTCAAAGGCCTCAGAATCAAAATCAAAGAAGGAGTTTAAATGTGACCTCAGACACTTACTTGTTCTGTAACCCTGGGCAAATCATTTAACTTCTCTGTCCCAGTTTCCTGATCTGTAAAATGGTGAGTAATAAGAGTACCTCCATCCCTGGGTTGTTGTGAGTACAAATATTTTTAAGAGCACTTTGCAAACCTTGAAGCACTACGTACATTGTTATTAGTTATTATCAAGTAAACCAAAGAAAGAGGCAGCTAGATGGCTCTGTGGATAGATCACTGGGCCTGGAGTCAGGAAGACCTGAGTTCAAATCTAGCCTTTGACACTTAGTAGCTATGTGACCCTGGGCAAGTCACTTAACCTCTGTTTGCTTTAACTTACTGGAGAAGGAAATGGCAAAGCACTCCAGTATCCTCGCCAAGAAGACAGTACAGTCCACAGGGACATGGGCTGAATGAATGAACAAACCAAAGAAGTTATTTCAAGACAAAATGAAACCCAACTCTAAGAGAAAGCACTAAACCAGGAATCAAGCAAGCTGGATTGTAATATCAACTTGCTGGGTAATCTCAAGCAAGTCTTTTAAATGTTTTCTGGCCTCAGTTTCCTCATCTGTAAAACAAGGGAGATAGATGATATGACTCTGTCCCTGCTTATGATTCTAAATGTGTCCACGGGATATGAATTATGTTGCCATTCTGTCTGGTATCTTCTAGTTTCCAGATTCAGTTGTAGAGGGTTAGCTGACCAAACCAGGAGAGAAAGCTCATGTAGCCGAAGCCTTGGAAAGACTGGGGCAAAAGTGATCTGAGGTCAGCTCCAGTACAGTGCTTCTGCCAATTAGTGGAGGGCACTCTGAAAGTCAGATTACACTGCACATAATATACTTGGCAAAGGTTGGAAGAGAAGGGAAGCCTGGCCTCTATCAAACCACACAGAAAGAACGCTGGAATTCTTTTCCTTATCTCAGTTTTTCAATTCAGTTCAAATCAACTAACATTTATCAAGTGTCTACTAGGTATACAGCGCCGAAGAAACAAAGGGAAAAAAAACCAATTAAACAAAAATAGTTCCTTCTGTCAAAACTCTTATGTTTTGCTTGGGGGAAACAACATAAACACAGACAGTTAAATCTAAAAAATATAAATTAAAAAGTACAAAGTAATGGGGGAAAGGTGGGCAAGGAGAAGTACTAACAACAAGAGGTATCAGGAAACGTCTTATGTAGAATGTGGCATTTGATCTGAGCCTTGAAGGTAGCTAAAGGTTATAAGATCTTGAGAAATTTTTCACAGAAAAGTGTTACATCTTTTAAAAAAATTATTATGATATCTCTTGTATTTATATCACTGTTTGCCAATATATTCATCTTCCCCAGAGAGCCATTCCATTTCCTAATATATTTCTCTCTTCTTCTTGCCTCTCTCAGATAGCTATCTATCCTCTATAGCAAAGATTAATGAAGAATTTTTTTAAAAAAATTCAGCAAAAATAGTTGACACATCAACCAACCATTTTGCACAGCATATCCATATTCAAAATCTTCTCCATCAGCAAAAAGGGAGGGAGATATATTTCTATATCTCATTTCTGGGGTTAACCTTGGACATTCAAGTATTTTTTCTATTCTTTTCCTTTATATTGTTGCAGACATTGCATATATAGTTTTCTCAGTTCTTCTGACTACTCTGCAACAACTTGTGCAAGTCTCATGTTCCTCTGTATTCATATAGTTTCATTTTTTCATACAGAAGTTTATTATATTTTATATTAATTTTATTATTATTACTGTTGTTGTTGCTTAGGCGTCGGGGTTAAGTGACTTGCCCAGGGTCACACAGCCAGTAAGTGTCAAGTGTCTGAGGCTGGATTTGAACTCAGGTCCTCCTGACTCCAAGGCTGGAGCTCTATCTACTGGGCCACCTAGCTGTCCCTAGGATTTTATTTTTTTTTCCCCAATTACATGTCAAGACAATTTTTAGCACTCATTTTTACAAGATTTTGAGATTCAAATTTTTCTCCTTCCTTTCCTCCCCTCCCCTCTTCCAAAAATGGTAGGCAATCTGATATAGGTTATACATTTGTTGTCACGTAAAACATATTTCCCTATCAGTCACAGTAGTGAAAAAAGAAGAAGATCGAGAGAAAAAAATTACGAAAAAGAATAAAGTGAAAAAAAAATACTTCAATCTGCATTCAGACTCTATCAGTTCTTTA
Organism: Vombatus ursinus; assembly: GCF_900497805.2. Classification (NCBI taxonomy): domain Eukaryota; kingdom Metazoa; phylum Chordata; class Mammalia; order Diprotodontia; family Vombatidae; genus Vombatus; species Vombatus ursinus. Next base: position 39,144,420 of record NW_020954641.1, read on the forward strand.
TCTGGATGTGGACAGCATTTTCCTTTGTGAGTGTGTGTACTTGTCTTGGATCATCATGTTGCTAAGAAGACCTCAGTCATTCATGGGTGATTATCACACAACATTGCTGATACTGTGTACAATGTTTTCCTGGTTCTGCTCATTTCACTTTGCATTGGTTCATCCAAGTCTTTCCAGGTTTTTCTGAAATCTGCCTGTTCATCATTTCTTATTGCACAATAGTATTCCATTACATTCATACACTGTAGCTTGTTTAGCCATTCCCCAGTTGATGGGCATCCCCTCCATTTCCAATATTTTGCCACTATGAAAAGAGCTGATATGAATATTTTTGCACATGTAAGTCCTTTTCCTTTCTTAATGATCTCTCTGGGACATAGACCTAGTAGTGGATCAAACGGTATGCACAGTTTGGTTGCCCTTTGGGCAAAGTTCCAAATTGCTCTCCAGAATGGTTGGATCAGTTCAACTCTACCAACAATGCATTGGTGTTCCAATTTTTCCACATGCTCCCCAAAATTTATCATTTTCCTCTTCTATCATATAAGCTAATCTGATAGCCTCGAGGGGTTACCTCAGATTTGTTTTAATTTGCCTAATCTAAAGTAATTTACAGCACTTCTTCATATACCTATAGATAGCTTTAATTTCTTTATATGAAAATTGGCTGTTCATATAACTTATCAATTGGGGAATGGCTTATATTGTTACAAATTTGACTCATTCTCTATATGAGAAATTATCAGAGACATTTGCTATAAAGATTGTTTTCCAATTTTCTGCTTATTCTAATGATTGCTTTAATTCCTTCTTTGTTGGTGGTGATTTTACCCTTTTCATTTTTGATATTGGATATTTGGTTTTCCTTTTTTTTAGTCATATTAACCAATGGCTTGTCTATCTTATTGATTTTTCCATAAAACCAGCTCCTAGATTTATTAGCTCAATAGCTTTTTTGTTTTTGTTTTTTTACTTTCAATCTTATTAATCTCATCTTTGATTTTTAGAATTTCCAATGTGATGCTCAATTGGGGATTTTTAATTTGTTCTTCTAGTTTTTTTTAGTTGCATGCCCAATTCATTGATCTGTTCTTTTTCCATTTTGTTGATGTAAGAATTTAGAGAAATAAAATTTTCCCTATATACTGCTTTGGCTGCATCCTATAAATCTTGGTGTGCTGTCTCATTGTTGTCATTTTCTTTAATGAAATTATTGATTGCTTCAATGATTTGTCCTTTGACCAACTTATTCTTTAGGATTAGATTACTTAGTTTGCAATTAATTTTCAATTTATCTTTCCACTGCCTTTTGTTAAATGTAATTTTTATTGCATTATGATCTGAAAACAGTATATTTAATATTTTTGCCTTTTAACATTTGATTTTGAGGTCTTTATGCTCTATCACATGGTCAATTTTTATATAGGTGCCATATGCTGCTGAGAAAAATGTAATTTCCTTTCTGTTCCCATTCAGTTTTCTCCAGAGGTCAGTCATATCTAACTTTTCTAAAATTCTATATACCTCTTGTTTTATTTTTTTTTGGTTGGATTTATCGAGTTCTGAGAGGGGACAGTTGAGGTCCCCCACTAGTATAGTTTTGTTGTCTCTTTCTGCAATTCACTTAACCTTCCCTTTAAGAATCTGGATGCTATACCACTTGGTGCATATGTTTAGTACTGATATTGCTTCACTGTCTTGGTACTTTTAGTAAGATGTAGTTTCCTTCCTTATCTCTTTTAATTAGGTCTATTTTTGGTTTTACTTTGAGATCAGGATTGCTACCCCTGGTTTTTGGTTTGTTTTTTTTTTAACTTCAGCTGAAGTAAATTCTGCTCCAGCCCTTACCTTCACTCTGTGTATCTCTCTGCTTCAAGTATGTTTCTTGTAAATAAAATATTGTAGGAGTCTGGTTTTTTTTTTGTTTGTTTTTTTGATCCACTCTGCTATCTACTTCTATTTTTATGGGATAGTTCACCCCATTCACATTCAGTTATGATTACTACTTGTGTATTTTCCTCGATTCTATTCTTCCCCCTCTTGTCCTCTCTCTCTCTCCTTTCCCTCCTCACCAGTGTTTTGCTTCTGTCTACACTTCCTTGATCTGCCCTCCCTTCTGTCAGTCTCCCCCCACCTACCTCTTCTTTTACTTAATCTTCTCCCACTTCCCATACTTTAAAACCTTGGCCAAAGAGCTGTTTTGATTTTCTTTTCTTTCAATACAGGATGACCCAAAAGTCTTAGTGTCATGTTAAGTTTTAGCTTTAGTCACCCTGTATTCATGATTTGGTGCAATCTTTTATATTGTTTTTAACAGTCTGCAATCTTCTGAGGACTGGTTGTTCATATCCTTTGACTAGTTATCCACTGTGGAATGGCTTTTGGCTTCATATATGGAGAGGGACAAAAACCTATGACTTCCCAGTGAGAAACTCCCTCCAACCAATGCAAGGTGGCACCTTCTCTGCAACTTCTAGACTCAGTGTATTACCTAGAGCATTAAAAGGTTAAGTGACTTGTCCAGAGTAAAACAGCCATTACATGTCAAATGCATAATATGAATCCAGGTCTTCTTGGTTTCTAAGGCAGCTCGTTTATCCATTATATCATGTTAATTCTCTTTTTGACAATATCTTATAAAATAAGAAACTGCATTCAAACAAAAATTACTCTATTACCTCATCACCAATAATCCCAACCGACACCTAGGTAATCAAAGAGCTCTTCTAATTCCTGCCTGTCTAGGGAGGGTTGTCCTGCTTTCTTTGATCCATGCTCTGCCCTGTGGGGTCCATATCCTACGCAGGACAGAGGGTGTGGGGAAGGTCTGTGTGAATTCACATCAGAACAGCAAAGAGAACACTGTAAAATACAAAGAGTCACACTGACACCCATAGGTGATATGGGGCTACATCCTTCTCTCTCTCTCTGAGCAATAATGTAAACACAAAAATGAAAAGGCATCCATATTCCTTTAAACAGAATTTAATGTTACTAGGTGCTCCAACCCTAAATACTGGGTAGTGAATAACTTAACTGACTTTGAGGGTCCAGAGAAAACAACTCATGCCTATTAAATACGGGCAATAACACAAGGAAGATAAGGAGAAATGTCTGGGGAAGATGAGAGTTATGACCTCTTTTGCATTCCTAGTTCATCTTTCTTCCAAGAAGGATTTTAATGCCAAAAAACAAAAACAAAAACCAGAATTTTTTTTTTCTGCTATCAGGGAACCAAGCTCACCCTCAATTGTTATCATTTAGTTGTTTTAAACTCTTCGTGATCCCAATTTGGGGTTTTCTTGGCAACAACACTGGAGCAGTTTGCCATTTCTTTTTCCAGCTCATTTTTTACAGATGAGTAACTGAGACAAACAGGGTTAAGTGACTTGCCTAGGGTCACACAGTTAATAAGTGTCTGAGGCCAGATTTGAAGTCAAGAAGATGAGTCTTCCTGATTTCAGGCCCGGCACTCTGTTCACTGTGCCACCTAGCTACCCTCTATTACAGCAGGAAAAATGTGAATTTCCTGGCTTTTCATCCCCTGGACATAAGTCTTATTCAAAGAACCTTATTGGTAGCATACTATGTGAAGTCTCACAATATCCCCAAAGGTAAAGTGAGGGCATACAGAGAAGTCTATGACAGTGTCACACCCTTTGTTGGCACTAAAGATGTTAAATCTTAAGATTAGATACCAAAGTAGGGAAAACTGAAATGCCTCACTTAAGGGTACCACACATCCTTCTTAGTCTGCAGTGAAGCCAGAAGCAATTGGGTTTCTGGTTCCTCAGGAAGAATCCATCATCATGTTGCTAACTAGCAACCTTAGATTTTGATTCTACTCTGATGATATGCACTGAAATATGTCCCAATTAAAGACACTGCAGCATACTACAGCAGTGGAGGAAGAACCCTGAGCCCATGGGGGCTCAAACCTCTTTCTCTCTAAACCTAAGTAATGAAGTCCAAGGGAAAACAAAAATTACCAATTAGCAGAAAGGTGAAGATATATAGGTGCAGAAAGAACTCAGTGGGAAATGAAGTTACCATTCTCACTGGCTTCATATACTCCAAAGGGGCAATTCTCAAAGTGTATGGGTACCTAAGACGCTGTAAGGGAGTCTATGAAGTTAAAAATCCTTTCATTATAATACTGAGACACTATTTGCCTATTAAAATACGCTTCCCTTTCCCAAGCACAGAGCTAGGTTTTCTTCGTATACTTCAACCAAAGCAACATATCATGACAGATTGAAAGCAGAAGCTAATAAGAATCCAGTTATTTTCCATTAAGTTAGATATTAAAGAGATTTGCAAAAATATATAAAATAATGCCATTTATCTTATTAGAAATTTTTTAAAATAGCTATTTTCCTGAAATATGGTAACATGTAAGGACTTCTTCCTCTTCAATGAATTAATATTTTTAAATTTTATCAGTTCTAATTTCTAATATGGTAAATATCAATAGATATTGCCCCATGAACAAAAGTTCTCTGAGGTCCTCAATCATTTTAAGAGTGAGGAAAGAGAACCAGTGCTCTAAAGGACTCTAGCACCTACCATAGCGATTTGCGTAAAGTAGGCACTCAATAAATGCTTGTGAATGCCTCATCTGGAATATGGAAACAAAGATACTGGTCTTTCCCTGCCTACCTCATGGGAAGGTCAAAGAAGGTAAAGTATATAATGAAAGAACTTTTAAAACTATAAATAAGCAGGAAATAGCAGTAGAAGGATGCCCAGCAACACGTCCAGCAAATACAACTTGGTATTAGACCACAATGTGGCTATTCAGTAGGGAATGCTTATATTATTATTACACTCTACACAAATGTTTGTATTAATGTGCAAAATAAACAAAGAATTCATGTTGATGTCACCCAGACACTAACAATACAGATGGAAATCTATTTATGATTTAGTTGATAAATTTTGGGGAGTTGCTGAAAGCCCACAGTGGCAAAGGGACTCATCCAGCATCACTCAGTAAGGGTCAAGAAGCAGAATTTGAACCCTACTGTCACCCTGCCTCTCCCTTCTGACACATAATTAACTATAAAGAAATGCAAAGCTGAAATTTTAAGTCTCTGAAGGAGAGGATGAGTATCAAGGAACCATCTCTGTGCCATCATTGCTTCCCATGCAAAAATTTTAATCAAGTTGCCAGATTATGAAAGAACAAATGGAAATCCTTACTTACGAGGTGGCCAGAGGTATTAAGCATTATTACTAAAGCAGTAGTACAATCAGCGTCCTTGGGAGCAGGAGAAACACAACATGATACCATAATCCTATGCTCTATATTAGAGGATTTGTGTCTGTCTTATCTCCCCTACTAGTCTGTAAGCACCTTGAGCTTATATCCTTTAGTGTGCAGGATACAATAAAAACTTAATGAGACCCTGGATAAGTCACTTAACCTCTCTAGGCCTCTGCTTCTTCCATACAAGGAGGACATTGGACTAGATAACGTCTACATTTCCTTCTAGCTCTAAATCTATGATCCTCTAATTCTAGTGTTGAGCCTAGTGTTGAGATTTTATCTTAAGAGACTAAAAACATACTAGATTAAAAAGGGTCAAAAAGCTTAGTGGTCCTGTTTATTTGTGGGCTGAGTTACATGATACTGAGGCTTGTAAACTGCTATAGGTTAAAAAGTTAATACATTTAGTAAGGGAGGATAAGAGAGATTCATGTTAGGCAGTAACACAAATCCAATCATACCATTTATAACTACAAATTCCCCAGCCTAAGTGGGGACCAGGAAACAGATAAGGAGGGTGGGACAAAAGCTCAGGCAGGCACAAAGAAGGCACTTCCCAAATGGAACTCAAAGGTTTGTTCGATGGGAATGAAAGCTAGCAAAAGGCTGGAAGAGAATCTGAAAAGGAGACTCATTAGTGTGCATGAGCATGAGAGGCCAGGTCAAGTTTTACTGTAGGTGTTCACTACCAGGCGCCTGCTCGTGCACGTGTTCATTAGGGGTGACAGACAGGCTGGTGCCCCTCACTGACAGTTATGGTGTGTTGCTCTCTGTGGGGCTAAAACAACCCTTCAATTATTAAAAATAACCTTCATCATAAAAGCCAACCAGAGGCTTTTGCTGCTCTTGGTTATTGTTGCAAACTCTCTGAACTCCTGTCTACTCTACTGGAGCCACCATGGCCTCCTTAGGAAACTAGTCCCTGTTGCCATGGCAGCTGGCTTTCCCCCACACTCAGAGCCATTATGAAAATAACCAGCTTTTATGTTTCATGACCAGTTCCCCCAGCATCTCTCCCCCTCTACCCAGTTACTTTCTGTGAAAAGAATGTAGCATCAGAAATGGAAATACTGGCACTTTAATTACAGCACTGACATAAACAAATTAAAATTATTTAATAATATAGGATTTTCTTGGGAGTGCGGAGTGGAAAGAGAGAACAAAACTCATTTCCTCCTCCTCTCTCTCTCTCTCTCCCTTTTTCACTAAAATGCAGATGGGCACCTATCTGTCTGTTTTAAAGATCAGCTTCAAGCACTGAGAGGTTAAGTTCCCTGCCCATGGTTACAAAGCCTTTAGATCTCAGAGGCAGTATTTGATGGGAGGCCTTCCTGACTCCATGACTAGCCCTTTATCCGCTATGCCAGACTGACTCTCTACCCAAACACAACAACAAAAAAAACCCAAGAAACAAGCAGCTAATGCCTAGCTTTAAGCTTATTACTTTCCTTCTAGAAAATCTTCAAAGGCTCTCCATTGAATGAAGTCTGAGAAATCCTTGGCTTGTCATTCAAGCTCTTTCTCAAACTTTCTGCAATGTATCTTTCCACTAGCACCTCATTATTCCCCTGGGATCCTGCCAAACAAGACCATCCTATCATCTCTGGAATTTATCCTACCTTTTCCCACCCCATGCATTTGTACATACTGTCCTCTACGTCTGGATTATACCTTCTTCTTTCCCTTCCACCTAGTGAAATTGTACCTATCCTTCAAAGCACTTTTATCCCAACTATTTCACAAAGCTTACATAATTTCCTCCATGTGGAAAGGTGTTTCCCCACCATATATGTCTTTTTAAAAATTTATTTTATTTTTGGTGCAGCTAGCTGGCACAGTGGATAGAATACTGGCCCTGGAGTCAGGAGGACCCAAGTTTAAATATGGCCTCAGACACTTGACACTTACTAGCTGTGTGACCGTGGGCAAGTCACTTAACCCCATTGCCTAGCCCCACCCCACCCCCCTAAATTTATTTTATTCTCAATTCAAGAAACTAAACAAGCATTTCCATAACAGTACAATAAAAAAAGATGATTGCACATGAAATTGCAAATCTACCATGTACAACTTGGTATTCCCTCCAAATACACAACAAAGTTATCTTCTTGTAAATTTTTTTCCTTCCCTCTCTCCAGCCTACCCTAGAGATGGCTACCATTAAGACACAAATAGGTATGTGTGTGTGTGCGTGTGAAATTATTCTATACATACTTCTATTTATCAGTTCTTTCTCTGGATGCAGATAACGTCTTTCTTCATATGTCCTTTATTTTTAATTTGTGTATTTATAACAGTCAAAATGACTCGCAGCATATTCTACCCCACTCCTGGGCAAAGCACAGAAAGAACACTGGCTCAGGACTCAAGGGACCAGGGTTCAAAACATATTTCTGCAAATGTGTGTGCATGTGTCAGACAGAGATACCGACATTTGACTCCCTGTGATTCAATTTCCTTATCTGTAAAGTACTGGAGCTAAAGAAGATGGCCAGGGAGCAGCGGTAATCCTTTAATCCTATGTTCTGTATTATTAGGGGGTTGTGTCTCTGTCTTATCTCCCATACTAAACTGTATGTTCCCTGAGGTTTGAAAACTACTTTTGAGTCCTTTAATATTCAGCAAAGTACTCTGTATACAGTAGAAACTTAGTAAAACTTTGAACAAGTCACTTATTTCCTATGGACCTCAGTTTCTTTATTTGTAAAGTGAGGAGGTTAGATTAGTGATGTCCAAGATCCTTTCCATCATTAAATCCATAATTCTAGTTTTGAATTTAGATAATCATTTAATTATGCTTGCATCAAGCCCTGCCCCACTCCCCCCCCCTTTTTTTCCCCCTCAAAGTCTCAATTCCTAGCATGGGATTTCCTGACACGTATTCGGACAGTGGAAAGAACAACAGATTTGAAGTGACAAGTTGTAGTTTGAATCCCGGCTCTGCGGCTTACTATCTGTGTGAACTTCAGCAATTCACTTGCCCCCTGTGGGCCACAATTTCCTCTTGTGTAAAATGAAACAGTTAGATAAGATGATCCCTAAGGCCCCCTCCTGCTGCACATTTCATGATCCTATAACCCTAGTGGTGTTGTCACTTGACTCTCAGTGATGCTGAAAGAAGAATGCATACCAACCAGAGGCAGTTCTGCCAACCCAAACGAAGAAGGAGTTAGAAGTGAATCGTGTTACCAGAAGGGCTAGCTTCATTCGCCACAAAACCGCTAATTTGATGGCCAAGACTGAATGACATTAACCACTTTACCTTTATGTCCCAGATTACCATTTTAGAAAAAAACTCAACCCTAAAAAACCTCTTACTCCACCAGAAGTGGATAACAATAAAACAAATCAATCTACAAAATACCATGCATAAGATATTTAAAAACCCTCTTTCAAAAAACTTGGACAGTCCAGAGCAAATAACTTGCAGAAGAAGGTATAAGCATTTTTAAAAGTGTCTCTATTGTTCTAGTAGTTAAACTTAGCACTGAGTGAAATGGTTGAGAGAGAGCAAGATTGGTGTAGGTAGGACCACTGGAGAATAATTTCGCTAGAAGCAGCAGAAAGCTATTACGAAATTATTCCAGTTCTTATGATGGCGTATTGATTCATTCATTTAACAAACATTTAAGTGCCCGCAATGTAGACAGTTCTGTCTTGGGTTATCAGTGGAGAATCCAAACTTCAACTAGACTGCTACTTCGCATAGTGATTTCCAAAATTTTGATCATACACTTCTACTAGTTAAAAAAAGAAATTAGCACGGACCTCAGTGGGCATATTTACATATGTATAAGTATATATGTGTATATGTATTTGTATATGCATACATATATATGAATTATACATATATTATTATACTGATAAAGTTACACAAAACGAGAAATTTTAAAAAGATGATTTAAGGATGAAATAATATTTTATCCTAGGGTCCAATTAGTGCGAAGGTGAATGACAGGGTCAGATACATATTTTAAGAAAATCACTTTGGTAGACTTGGTAATAGTAAAAATAATAATAGCTAACATTTATGCTGTGCTTACTATGTGTCAGGTACTGTGCAAAATGTTTTACAATTATTATCTTATTTGATATTCAAAACAATCCTGTGAGATAATTACTATTATTATAACTTCCCCCCTCTTTTGTTTTTGCAGATGAGGAAACTGAGGCAAACAGAAGTTAAGAGACTTGCCTAGGGTCATACAACTAGTAAAAGGCTGAAGCTGGATTTGAAGTCAGGTCTTCCAGACTCTAGGTCTGGCACTCCATCCACTGTGCTGCCTATATCTACCAACTATGTGGCAGCTAACTATTTTTGCCATGGTTAAACAAGATAGTTGATGAGACTGTCAATGCCACAGGAAAAAAATAATTTAAAAAACTCTCCATCTTAGCCCCCATCTTACCTTCTCTTTTTTTAGTAAGCAGCTGAGATGTACATAATAAAAGGCAATTTTGCAGTATCAACTTCAACAACACACTGTTTCAGAATTTAAAGCTAAGACTGCAGTTTAGCTAGCTTAACTCATTTTCCTGCTATTGAAGATAAATTGAGTAGCCTACAATGTCCACTCACTATGTGTTTTTCCTCCATACATGATTTAAAGACTTGGGTCCTCTCTGTTCTGTATCCAAGGGAAACACCTCCACTGATAGTAATGGGAGCCATAGTCAAATGCCTACAATCTACCTGATGACATTGAGACAACTATAGACAGCCTAACTTCCCAAAAGTACTGGCCATTACCAAATTAAAATGTAACTGCAGCATTCTGGAAAGTAATCTGGAATGATGGCCCCACAACTATTAAACTGTGCGTGCCCTTTGTTCCAGTGATACCAGTACTGGATCTATTCCACAAAGAGAAAAAAAGTGAAAGAGGAAAAAAGAACCATATACAAAAATACTGATAGCAGCCCTTTTTGTACTGGCAAAGAAATGGAAACTGAGGGGAGGCCTATCAACAAGTTATAGCGTATGAATGTGAAAGAATACTGTTGTGCTGTATGAAACCATGAAGCGGATGGTTTTAGAGAAACCTAGGAAGACTTACACGAACTGATTAAGAGTAAAGTGAACAGAACCAGGAGAACAATTTCTAAGATGACAATAATATGGTTAAGATAAACAACTTTAAAAGAATTATGAATTCTGATCACCTTAAAAACCAACCAGGAAGACTATGAGGGACTAAGAATGAAGAATGAGACATATGAATTGATGAAAAGTGAAGTGAGAACCAAAGGGAAAAAAAAAAGAACCAGAAGAGTAATTTATACAATAACAATAATACTGTGAATACAGGTAAACTTGAAAGGGTTAGGATTCTGATCAACACAAGGACCAATCACAATTCCAAAGGATACATAAGGAAACATGCTACCCATCTCCAGATGGACTCAGAGTACAGAAATTGGGGGGGGGGGGGGGGGAAGTAAGACGTGGCTAATGTGGGAATTTGCTCTGCTTGAGGATCCATGTTTGTAACGGATTTTATTTTCTTATTATCACAGTGAGGGGAGGGGGGTCAAAGAGAACTTGGACCTGAAAATAAAATAAATGTAACAGCAGCAACTTATGGCTGGGGTGGGGGCCCTCTCAATGCTGCTATTAGATAAACTTGAACAGGGATAAGCAAAGGAATTAAAAGGGACTTTGGTCTCTTGTCCTCTTAATCTGGCACTCCTTTTTGGCACTCAATTAACTTTTAAAACAAACAAAACATCAGTTAGATCCTCATCCCTTTATAGTTGCTAAAGGGCAAATTCCTTTGATTCTGATGAAAGAAAAATCTGAAAACATAAGAGGCATGAGCAGTTGCTACCCAGCAGTAGGAGACAATAGTGCAGTTTTGGTAACACCTTAACAGGAGTGTGATAAATAAATCACATTTAGCTGGCCAGGGGGTTTTCCAATCCCCGCAGAACCTGCCAATTACCATGAGATTCTGGGCTCGTAGAAAGTGGGTATTAATGCACCAGGAGGTCCAAATGCATGGCCAGCTCACTCACGCCATTGCCCTGCATGAAAACCATAGACGTTTCTGGGGAAGTTCTCTCTTCCTGGGATAAAATCCAGTAAGCTTGGGGAATGTCACAGACTTCACTATAGAGTTAGAGCAAACAGAAGATATCAATAAATATTTGAAAGGAGAGAGCAGGTTCCAAAACTTTAATTTACTTTCGGATGTTCATCAATGTCAAAACGACAGAGAGATATAATCAGGCAATGTATCTACTCTGCCTTCCTGAAAATGAGCTGAGTTATGAAGAACCCAAGCAAAGGGATAGAATCTATGGCCAATCAGGAGGGAGGCAGATTCTGTCAAAAGGAGGCATCTCACCAGTGGCTTGAGTTACTAAGGGCAACAGGAAACATCTAGATCATTACAAGGCTTAATGGCTCAATCTCTAACTAATAAATCCAGGGCAATGAGTACTTCAGCACTAAGATTAACATGTTTAAAACAGAGAGGACCTAGTCTTTGGATTTATAGGGCTTGGAGGCAATTCTGAATTTCCTTCATCATTTCAGGGTCCCAGGTGCATTGGCTAAAGTTGTATATATACTTGGAGGTAATAAATAATGAAGGCAGTTGTCTACTGGGTTTATTTGCACCACAGACAACTGACTACCTAGTTAAATGACAATAAGCCTGTGTCATTTTAGTTAAGCCTGAGGGACTGAAAATATCACAGTTCTCTGAAGAGATGAATCTGGCTTTGTAACTCTCCCTAGATCCTTCTAAGATAAAACAAACTTCCAGCACAGATGAGATCAACTTCCTGGGCTCCCATGATTAGCACCAGCAGCATGTGCCTAAACCATATGGAGGTTGAAATGGCCAACTTTAACAGGAAAAGCCTAGTAAGAAAACAAGAGTCGTGTCTTGTTTCTCTAAGAAAATCAGCCATGAATAATCTATTAGGTCTTGTGAGGTTAAAAGCTCCCTTGCATAACTGGGACAAGGGAAGCCAAAATAATTTAAACATTACAGGAAACCAGGGGAGGAGGAAAAAAAAAGAAAGAAAGAAAAAAGAATAGCTTAGTATCTGAAAAGTTTTCCAGGGCATTTGAATTTCAGGGCATTCTCTTAGTAAAGGAATGGAAAAAAAAAGCTACACTTGCCTCTTTTCCTTACAAGGTCAAAAAATACCTACAGGCAACTTTTGGGGTAAGAGTGAGGGGAATCCTCTGCTAAGTTCTGGCCCCCACCTGATTTTCAATTTTAACCTCAGTAGATAAAGACTTGGCTTAACTGCACATTTCAGAGGACTCTGAATGTGTCAAGCCTGATCTCTGAGACTGGCACAAAGGCAGCCTGCTGAAGATTTCACTACAGGAAGGCTGGATGCTGGCTTCTTAATGTAAAATGGAACATACAGAGTTACCCTAAAGTTTCTATCATGTGAAAACCCAAGTCAGGGGCCTGTTTCTACTTTTTTGCCTTCTGTCACATATGACATCAATACTCTAGAGGTACATTATTTGAAAAAAAAAAGAGAGGTCTTTGGCTTCTGAGAGTGCCACTGACCTCATTTTATTGATTATTTGCTAACCATATTTAATAAACTGATTATTAATTAACCAGAAAAGGAAAAAAAAGAGGTCGGGTATTCTTTCAATTAATCTCAATTTCATTCTTTCTAGTCATTCCCAATCAATTGACATAGGGTAAAAAGGGTAATAACACCCAAGGTTAGAGTCCCATAGCTCAGTTTAGTTTCTTATATCCAAATGGCAAAGAGCCAAGAAACTTGTTTTTAATATTAAACAAAGGATTAAGTTTTAATAAAAAGAGTATAGTGACCATGGTTGTGATCCAAAATCTCCCTGGGAATTAATCTGTCCTTAGCATTAGGTCATTACAGCAAGATCTTTATTTTCAAGTTGTGAAGTTCTTATTAAAATAGTTTTTCATAACCATGATACAATAATATCTGACATTTATGTACCATACAGGTCTGGGACCAAAATGGACGTTTGTATGGGACTTTAAATGTTTTCAAAATGCTTTGCACATCCCACCATTATCATCATCTCCCCACATCCCTATGAGATGAAACTACAGGTATCATCCCCATTTTAGAGATGATGATGCAGGGGCATAGAAAGGTTAAATGATTTGTCCACAGTCATAGACCTGGTTTTTGTGAAAAGCATCAGAAGCCAAATACAAACCCAAGTCTCTCTGACTCCAAATCCAGGATTCTATCTACTTGGCACACAGCAACTTTTCCTCTTACCCTTGGATTATTCTAGTCGGAAAGAACCTGTTAATAGAAATAAAAGTTCAAGGCCATAAAAAAAGTATTATGCCCAGTTGCAGAGAACACACAAGATGGAAAGAACTAAGATCTTATCAGCGAACAGGAAGAATGCTTCTCACTTTGGAGGGAGGGCCTGTACGGTTCAACTTATAAATCACCACTTTAAGTGACTTCCCTGAAGTTCACCTCTTTAAAATGGCCATTTTTCCCCCACTTTTTCTTACCAGAATAGGGCCCAAGGTTCAAAACTTCTAGGAAATGGGTGAAGAAATCTTTGAGTTAACATCAAAGAGAGAGATGGATTTGATGGAAGGAAAAAAGAGAAGAATGAAGTTAACTCTGACGTAACTTTGAGTCCCAGTTCTACCATTCAGTAGCTATTTGACTGTGCATATGTCCAAAGGAGAGCTATGACACTCAGGTACGCTGCAAATTGGCAATAAAGACAGAGGAGGCAAGGTATATTCCTCAGTGCCTAACATGAAGAGGATTTATCTGGGAAAGAATTTCTGTTGAGACTCTGGGCATGGGAAAGCCAGTTATTTGTCATGGAAGATGCTCTTAGTGACAAGGCCAAAGAACCAAGTCTTTACCATCATCCTGGGAGCCAGTAACCAACACCAAATTTTAGCTATTTGTGGTAGGCAACCAAAAACCTATAAGGGCAAAGAAGTTAACCTAGTGTACAACAACATGTACTCAAAAAGAGCACAGAAAAAAAAGCTCGATTGGAATATATGAAAGCTTTAATAAAAAGTTGTTTTTGCCAGCTGTATGTATGGGGGAAGGGGGAGATCAGTTACACTAGTCTTTTGCAGAAAGGAAGCAAGGAAAAAAGGAAGAGGGAAGAGACAGAGAGAGAGAGAGAGAGAGATTGACTGATTTTTCAGCCCTTTGAAAATGTCCTGTTTATTCTGAATTTAAAAAAACCAAACCAACAACACAAAACATTTTTATCACTGCTTTTTGTTGTTACACCCCGTTACAGAGGCAATGTTACATAGAGAGCTGGGCTTGGAATCAGAAAGACCTGGGTTTGGCTTCAAGTTCCAGTTCTGATACATACTGGCTGCTGTGTGACCCTGGCAAGTTCCTTAACCTCTTGGTACCCGAAAGGTTACTCTCCAAGATTAGAAATTGCAGAGAAGGTGCCGATTTTTATTGACAGAGAGTATTTCCTCATTTCAAGTTCCCTATACCAAAGAAGTCACAGGACTATAATTTATCTTAATCTCATTACACTGTAAGCTCTTTCAGTGTACAAGCTGCCTTCTGCCTCTTTTTGCATCTCCAATACATAGTACAGTGCTTGGTATATAGTAAGCACTGAATAAATTATTTACTGATTGACTACACCCATACCTCAGCATCATATTCATTACTGAATATTTTGCTACCTGCTGAACTATGATTGATTAAAGGGCAAGGGGGAGAAAAGACATTCAGTCAAACCAACCAACACATCAACCACCTCTGACAGCATAAACAATATTTCACACTCAGAGTCCCCAAGTCTTCAAAGAGGAAGGGAGGTGCATTTTCTCACTTATTCTTCAAAGCCCATGGTTACTTTTTTAAATGAGTTTTTGTCAATCTTTGGAAGAGAATGCATTTCTAGTGCTTTCCATGGCAGCTCAACACTAGAGTACTAATTAGGGAGTCTGTAGCCAAAACCAACCTGAAATCCAGAAGAGGAGAGAGATGCTCCACTCCAGGGATAAGGTGGTCAATATACTACCACAATCAGGGAAATTTATCAGGCACCTACTGTGCCTGTGTGAACAATGTTAGGTGCAATAAAAGATACAAAGAATTTTACATAATAATGATAATTATAATAGCTAGCATTTATAAAGCTCCAATTATGTGCCAGACACTGCTAAAAGCTGTACAATTATTATCTCATTTGAGCTTTACAATTATTCTCTCACAATACTCCTAGGAGGTAAGGTACTGTTACTATCCCCATTTTACAGATGAGGAAACTGAGGCAAACAGAGATTAACTGACATGTTCAGGGTCACACATCTAGTATATATTTGAGGTTAAATCTGAACTCAGGTCTTCACAATATATTCCATGCCTTGACAGATTTTCTAGTCTAGTCTATTAGAGACAAAACACTAACACACTCTTTATTTGCCACCTGGCTACACTCCTTTGGACGTCTCTGTCATGCCACCAGAAACCTCATTATCCTGTAAGATCACAACATTATCCTATAAGATACTTATACCTCATCAATATCATCTGCCCCAGGACCTCTCTGATTGGAGGACAAGGAGGGTGAAGGCGTGAGCTCCTCTTAAAATCTCCATCTAAGGAAGGCACCTAGAACAGCCATGTCTTCATTTCCCACCTACACACACTCCTTTAGACTTTCTATTACGCCTCTGTGTTGGGTGCCTCCCTTCCCTCCTTTACAGCTTCCTTCTGTGAGTGGTCTTCCCCCATTAGATTGGAAGCTCCTTGAGGGCAGGGATTGTCTTTCTTATTTTTATATATTTGTATCCCCAGCACTTAGCACAACGCCTGGCACATAGTAGGTGCTTAATAAAGCTGACTGACCTAAAATAAATTTTGGTGTTTACTGCGATCCTTGGATCTTGACTCCTTGAGTCAGGAGTGCTCCATCACTGGACGGTTAGACAATGGCATGGTGCACTGCAAGGGGATCTGGATTTAG
The DNA here is from genome assembly GCF_900497805.2 of Vombatus ursinus. NCBI lineage: Eukaryota > Metazoa > Chordata > Mammalia > Diprotodontia > Vombatidae > Vombatus > Vombatus ursinus. Next base: position 39,160,649 of record NW_020954641.1, read on the forward strand.
AAGAGGAAGACTTTGATTCAAATCCCAGCCCTGCCATCGACCCCCTTTGTGATCATGACCCCATCAGTTAGTGACCTCTGAGGTCACTAAATCTATGACCCTATGATCCCGTCTAAGTCTGCTGGAGTTGGAATAGAAGCAGACAGGCTTTCACAAGAAGTTGGAGAGAAAACAACGTGAGCTCACTCAGATATCTGTGGGATGCATTTCCCATCCTATTCAACCTTACTTACCACTTCATGGGGCTATCTCAGGACAAGGCCTTCCTGCCTGGGAATAAGAGAACCTCTGCAGGTCAGCACAGATTCCAAGGCACAGGGAACACATTTCAACTATCTCCACAAATGCCATGATGCTAGAGGCCTGTACAAAGGAGGCCCAAAGTAAACCCTAACCCTCCCTCTCCTCCTGCTGGATTCACACAGATGCAGAAGAAGGCAGAGTGCTAACTCCAAGGCATGAACACTTCACATATATTTTAAAATGTGTCTGCTTAATCCAGCCTGACAGCTGAAGAGGGTCGGTCTGGGGGGCCCACAACTCCATGCCTCAGTGTACTTTGTCTTCACAGTCATCGCAGGTGGTTCCAGTTAAATGTGATAATCAAATTAGCAGAACAGTTAACTCTGAAATTGCAAACTAATCTTCACGGGTGATCTCCACTCCCACTGTAAATCCAAACTGTCTAGTCCATAACTCTTAGAGAAGGACAGCTAATGTTGAGGTGTGTGTGAGGGGGCGGGGGAAGGAGGGGGAAGCATCTGTGGTTGTGTGCCAAGCAGGTGTGGAGAGGAGTGAAAGGGTGGAAAGAAAGAAAGAATATTTTGAGGCGGTTTCTGCCCCCTCACAGACCTACATGAGAAAATACTTAAGTTCACAGCATGTCCAGACAAAGCATTTTCACATTCCTATTCTACCTAACTGAAACTCTTTTTCAATTGCCTATATACTTTAAAAAGCCCACCTTGGCTTTACCTCTCTCTTGCACCCCAAATCGATTCCATCTCCACAGCATGCATACTTTTTACATGCTTTTCTGCCTGCAAGACGAATGGGAGGAGTCAGCAGGCAGGGCTAGTGCTTTGAAACCATTTCTATCAATTACTTTTGGTATTTCTTATAGGAAAAAAAAAATCTCCCTCCCTTCTTGCCCCTTTTCCAAACCTTATTGCCATCCCCACCACCCTCTCCAGTCAGTAAGACATTCGATTAATTCTGATCTATTACAATACTACATGTCAGAAACTTTTCTCATAGTCCATAACAACTGTTCTTGGTGCCATTTCATTTTCTCCGTGCCATGAGATCACATGCATGATGTGAGTTCTGATCTTCGTGAGTTCTAAATGGATCAACCCTCACCAAACTTCTAAGGTCCCTCACAAGGCCTGGAAACATGGCTTGTATGATACACTCAGAAGTTAGTCTTTCAAATCTTAAGCAAATCAAATGCACCTGTCACCCTTTCTCCATCTGGAGATGATGGTAACAGAGCTCATTTTCAATTATCAGTGTCAACGTGAAATGGTTTTGAATTATCCAAGTTAAAAGTTCAACAATTAGAGTCTAGAAAAGTGGCTCTCTCAAGGCAGATGTTGCATTTGGAACCTTATTTTTCCCCACTTACTATTGTTTTTGGACCCAAGACAGACCAACCTGGGAGCTACTTTTTAGCTTTCAGCATCCAATCCTACTGCTGGGAAATCTGAGCTTAGATATCAGAAAATAAAAAAAGTTCTAGCCACCTTAATTCTCATCACATCAAGACCTCAGTAACAACTATAAAGGGGCCTGTTCTCTTCCTATACCAGCATGTCAGTTTGCTCTATTTATTTTAATATTTTAAAACTTCATTGGAATGGCTGAACAAGTTGTGGTATATGAGTGTGATGGAATACTATTGTGCTACAAGAAATAATGTGCTTAATGATTTTAGAAAATCATGGAAAGACTGCACAAAATAATGAGGGAAATGAGCAGAACCAAGACAACACTGTATCCAGTAATAGCAACATTGTTTTAAGAATGACTTTAAGTAAGTCATTTTGAGTATTATAAATACCCAAAATAACTAAAAGATGCTATCAGTATCCAGAGAAAGAACTGATAGATATGTATAGAATAATTTTACACACACACACATACACATACACACACACACACCTATTTGTATCTAATGGTAACCATCTCTAGGGCAGGGGTGAGGGGGAAGGGAAGAAAAAAAAAGAAAAATGTTATTTTTGTTATATATTTGAAAGAATAGCAAGTTGTGCAAAGCAGATTTGCAGTTTCAGGTGTAATCATCTTTTTTATTGCACTGTTATGGGGGGTGGGGAACTATTTCAAGCCCAGAAGAATTCAATATGCTGCAGGTTCTTGTTAGAAGTTCAGTCTTCCCGGCAATACCAAAGCCCAAGCAGCAGGGGAAAGGAAGCTGTAAAAGAACCCACACATATGTAGCCTATTCAAGAGTTTATGCTGTCTGATATTCAAAATATATGCCAAGAGGAAGCCTCCTCTTCTACGTGGGAACAACAGAAGAGGCCCACGTATTTTCTGGTCAAAGGCTCTTTTGCAAATGAACTTGGAATTTCTGGTTGCTGTTGAAGTATTTTTAAGAAGAGTTCCTGCATGCAAAGCAAGGTCTCTCTGCATCTGCCTGAGATATTACTGGCTATACCTTTGCTAGCCTGGCAGCTGACCAGGGACACTGGCTGAAAAAAAGAGTCTCTATGCCCATTAGTGAGTCAAGATGGCAGCCATATCTCCATCATCTCCGTTACCAATCATCTTAAGCACACACAGAACATCTCCCCCAACCCGGCTGTAAGCTCCTGAGAGCAGTTCACTTTTGCTACTGGCCTTAAAGGGGCAATTAGATTCTGTCTGCTTGATGCAGATGTATTATTTTCAATGGCCATTACCATTGATGTTAAATTTTTTAAAGTAATTAATTTAAAGAAAGCCTGATGGCAGTAGTAGTTTGTTTTAAAAAAAAAAAATGTCTTTTAGGAAAACATTTCAGTTTCATGACTGGATTTGACATGTTGTTATGGAGGTTTACGGCTTGGTGAACTCTGAAAAGCTATTTCTCGAAGGTGAAATGGTGGAAATGAAAACTTAACAAATAAAGTTAAATCCCGCCCCCCCAGCCACACACTGAGTATAGTGGGCAAAGGGCCAACTTTAGAGTCAGGAACACTTGGGGCCAGGTGTGGATACACATTAACTGTGGGACCATAATCACTTCCCTAACCTTTCAAATTAGGTACAGCTTCAACACCAGAAGTTCTGATGAAATCACTCTCCTCCCCCAAAAGAATCCAAAACAAAACACACCCTTGATCATCCCTATTTCTTCCTTACCTCCCTCTCGTTCATATGAAAAAGTCTCAAAATGCCACAGTTCTAGACATAGTAGCTTGTTACTTCCTGAGTGGCTTTAAAAGGAACCAGTTCAAGGAAAGTGAATCGTATAGGTCTCATGGCAACCAAGGTGTCATGCTCAATTCCTCACACTCTCTCTCACCTCCCATATCAGTTGCCAAATCCTACTGTTTCTATCCTAGTAAGATTTCTAGTATACACCCCCCTTCTCTCCTCTGATACTGCCAACACCCTAGTATGGGCCCTTATCACCTCACACCTGGACTGCGGCAGTAGCCTGCCACAAGTCTCTACCCACTCCAGTCCATCCTTCACTCAGCAGTCAAACTGATCTTCCTAAAACACAGGTCTGACCATGCCAAGCCTGGCTCTCCCCATTCCAGCCAACCCATTCAACTAACTGCAGTGGCTCCAGGATCACCTCCAGGATCAAATATAAAATCTTCTGTCTGGCATTCAAAGTCCTCCATAATCTGGCCCTCTCCTAACTTTCTCATCTTCTTACACCTTCATGTACTTACACCCTTTGAGTACTCTCTGATCCAGTGCCTCATTGCTGCTCCTTGCACAAGACAGTGGATCTCTCAACTCTGGGCATTTTCACTGGCTGTCCCCTATGCCTGGACATTTCTGCCTCCTCACCTTCACCTCCTGACTCCTCTGACTTTCTTAAAGTCTCAGCTAAAATCCCTCTTTCTACAAGGAACCTTTCCTGATCCCCCTCAATGCTAATGCCTTCCTTTTCTTCATTACCTCTAATTTATCTTATATATAACTTGTTTGTGCATCGATGATGAACACTGTATCCTCCATTAGACCGTGCACTCCTTGAGAACAAGGAATACCTTTCTGCCTTTCTGTGTATCTCCCAGTACTTAGCAAAGTACCTGGGGCACATAGTAGGCACTTAGTAAATATTTACTGACTTGTTGACTTGACTAGCAAAGTTGGGAAAAAATGGAAGGAAGAAGTTGGGGGCTAGGCACACAGACAGGAAAGAGTTTTTGGTACTTTGATGGACACTTAAATCAGAAGTGTCTGAGCCATGAGGCCTGGTCTGAACCAGATTAAAATGTAATTGGGAAATATTTAGCAAAGTAAATAAAACAGAGATAATGTTAATATGTAGTTTTCTGGGTCAATATGCAGTACACAGAGATCCTCACCAGTAGGTTAAAGGCCTCTGTTTCTATTTGAGTTTGACCCCACTGCTTTAAATTACTGATCAGCACAGCCTCTCCACATCTCATCCTGTGTATTTCTTGTCCCCATCTCTCCATAAAGAAGATCTCTCCAGAGAAGATCTTTCCAACACAGTCCTCCTAATAGCTAGCTGGGGTGTGTCTCCTGAATCCCTGGCACATCTCCTGCAGATATCTTTTTGATGTCACTTTTATAGATTCCATAGTAGTGATTTTTTGTTTGTGGATTCAGAAAAACATTTGTGTATGAGTGTAGAATGTTGTTGGGGAGAGGACATGTCTACAAGATTGGAACCATCCTTTTAATTTACATAGTTTGCCTTTAGTTTCTGTGAGTCAAATCAGACCTTAGCCATGATTAAAATAATATCTGATGTGTATATTAAGAGTTAGAAGATTTCCTGACTCATCTCAAGAGTCACATGATGAGAGTAGCAGGGTTTTTATCACTGTTATTTCCCTTTGTTTCACCAGCTACCTTGTCCCAGCTGGGCTATGGCGGTGCGGTGGGGCTATGCAACAGAACTGGTCACCATACAAAGCAAATTAAGTTTTAATTTCACTGTGAAGAGGGAATTCAGAACTGCCAATAAAGGCAGAAAACTGTAAAGGAGAAGATACTCTGAGCTCATTACATGTCTAACTGTGTGTCTGCGTCCAGGTTAGGACAGCTCGAGAACTAACCCCCACTGCCACATTACACACATCAAAGATTACTCAAAGCCAAGACCTTTGGAAACTTCCAGGCTTGGAGAGCGAGTAAAGAACACCCTCTCAAAGACGCTCAGGCTTTTGTGAAAGGACAGAGATTAGGATTAAAGTACCAGGTAGAATCAAGCACTCTAGAGGGCACAGGAGAGATATGTGGCCTTGCTAGATTCATTGTTTTGCATTTATTAATTAATCATAGATTAATTAGTCAGAATTAATCAGAACTAAACAGACCTTGATCAACACATTTTATTTTAGAGGAGACAAGGGACCAGAGAAAAGAAATCCCTTGCCCAATGCCACACAGCTAGCAAGTATTAAAACTGGGAATATAAGCCAGGTCTCTTGACTCGGAATCCAGAGTTCTTTCAACCACACCAGTTTGATTAAACTCAATATTACTACCTTAAGAAATGATGAATATCAGAATTTAGAGAAGCACAGGAAGGCACATGAACTGATACAGAGGGAAGTAGGCAAAATCAGGAAGACAATGCACACGATGTTGACCACAGCGTCAACGGAAAGAACAAAAAATGAATGATGTATTAATCTTATACAAGAGTCAAACAAAGCTAAATATACCTCTTCCTCTTCTTGGCAGAGATGGAGACAAAGGGTGTGGAACATTCCATATACAATCAGTCTGGGCTGACGTGGTGGTTAGTTTTGCAGAATTTTATTTTTCCTCCTTTTTTTTTTTTTTCATTCCTTGTTAGAAGGGATAGCTTGATGGGGAGGGATACATTAAGAAAAGCAGGTGGCATAAACAAAAGGTAAGGTAAAGGTAATGGACTGGTTCAATCAATCAATAAACATTTATTAAGCACCTACTATATACCAGGCACTGTGCTAAGCATGTTGATTTTATTGGCCTCCCCATGTGAAGAAACTGTCTCTTGGGTGCAGCTAGGTGGCACAGTGGATAGAGCTCTGGCCCTGGAGTCAGGAGGACCTGAGTTCAAATCTGGCCTCAGACACTTAGTATCTGTGTAACCCTGGGCAAGTCACTTAACCCCAATTGCCTCACCAAAAAGCCAAAAGAAAAAAAAAAGAAGAAACTGCCTCCCCCAATGCAGGTCAGTAATTTATAGTCTTAGAGAGCTATCTAGAGCACTGAGAGATTAAGTGGCTTGACCACAGTCACACAGACAGTATGTATCTGAGGCAGGGCTTGAACTCAGGTCTTCTTGACTTGAAGGCCAGCTCTCTAGACATCATATTATGTGACCTCTCAAACAAAAGATATTAAAAAATTTAAGAACAAATTCAATTCAATAGCCCTTTATTAAGCACCTATTTAAAGTGCATAACAAAGCACCTTAAGTACTTTATCAAGGCACCGAGCTAGGCTCAGAAACTGAGGCAAAAATAAAAAAGTTAATGGTCTTTGACCTCATTCTTCATCTTGCTTTCATTCTGTCTTCGTAGCCTCAGCACCTCCTGGCATGGAGTAGGTACTTAATAATGCTTAGTAGACTGATATTCCCTAGATTAAACAGGATGATGATACTCAAGGCACTCAGTCCAGGACATTCAACATCTTTTTGGATCAAGACCTCAAGTTTTCCTTTTCCTTTGAGATTGCAAAATGCATTTCAGCAAATATCCATTTTCCCTTGTGGTCCTGGGCACTGTAGCATTTCCTAGATTAAAGTCTGTCTTTAATATGTTAGTAATTCTAATGTGTACCATATGTTTGGGTTTTCTATCTATGTATTCCTGGAGGACTCCTACTATGCTAGGACAAGGCCTAAAGCAGTGGCCCAATGGAAAGTGAACAGATCTGGAATCAGAACACCTAAGCTTAAATACTGGCCTTGTTCCTTAATATCTGTGTGACTTCGGTCAAGTTACTTAACTTCTCTGGGCCTTGGCTTCCCCCTCCAGTGAGAATGAGGGGATTGGAATAAATAATCTCCAGGGCCCCTTTCAACTCCATGAACTAAGATTCCACTCTCAGATTATTTTTTAATTCTATTTATTTATTTTTACGTGAGGCAATTGAGGTTAAGTGACTTGCCCAGAGTCACACGGTTAGTGAGTATTATGTGTCTGAGGCTGGATTTGAACTCAGGTCCTCTTGCCTCCAAGGCCGGTGCTCTATCCACTGCGCCACCTAGTCGCCCCAAATTTATTTTTATTTATTTTTTTTCACTCCCACATTAGATGTGGAAAGTGTCTTAGCTGAGCTTTTGTTTCTTTAAAAAGATGGGAAAGAAGGATACCTCTCAATGCTTCATCAAACATTTGAGTTAAATTGTATTATACTCTGTGAAGAAAGTGGGGGCAAGAGGCAAAGCTGTTGGGTCTTTAGTGTGCGGGTGATTCTCTAAAGATGGATTTCAGTGCTTGGAATGAAACACATATGGGGATTTTAGTGATCAGTGCACAGAGAAGGACATTGTTTTCATTTCTGTTCCAAGTTCTTAGATAAGATGGCCATCTCTTGTCTGAAGAAAGACTGGATGAGGAAGAAGGAAAGATAGGCGTGTACACACACACACACACACACACACACACACACACACACACCAGAACCGTTTCAATGACTGTAAAGATTAGTGGAAATTTCCAGAGCATGCTGAGTAAGACTAGTCTTTGTGAAGTAATGCATACCTCCAGGAAATTAAGTGTTGCCAGGGTGCAGCAAAGACAGCTGCTACAGGGATCAAGTCAGTCTTGTAGGGACAAGAAGCAGCTGCAGCTGGTTGGGTCGGGAGGTGGGTACAAGGGGAGAAGGAAGGAAAAAAGATAGCATCCGAAGTAAATCTGCACTAGAGTTCTTCCAGGGGAACAGGTGCACTATAAGCAGGGTCTTTTAAATGATGGGAAGCCCTGAAAACACACAGGGAAGTATGAGGCTTGCTGCAGGCCATGGCCTGAAACCAGATATGAAGCCCTTTCAGGGCCAGCTGTCTGACTCTGCCTCCAGTTATAATGATTCGTGAACACCTCACCTCCCTCCAGTAAGACTGAGAGCTCCTTGAGGGCAAGATCTGTGGTTTAATTTTTCTATCTCCCATAGCTCATAGTGGGCATTTAATAAATACGCTTCATTGCAGAAGCACATAACAAGCCTTTAGGTAGGCTACTGAATTTATCCAATAAAGGCAGTTCTTGGAATGTTCACCCAATTCCTGTCCCCCAGTAAAGGGTGAGTCACAAGCCTACAGACTTGGGGGCCAAAAATTAAAAGTTTTCCCAGATAAAAAACAAGACCAACACAGCTGAACACAGCTACATAGGACAAAGACACAAAGACATACACACCATTCCAAAACTGGTAAGCGCTATTGCTGTGCTATGTTTGAGTCTATAGGCCATGGGTTTCTTCCTGCCAATAAACATGATTTGAAGACTATCCCAGCAAATAGAAGAACAACCTGTTTGGGTTTTCATCCTTCCTAGAACCCTCCTTTCTCTCCATTACCTCTCCTGCAGGCACATCCCCATAGCTCCCATTTCCTTCTCCCACTTGATGAGATCTCTGGGCTGATGGATAATTACCAATGAGAAGGCTGCCAGCTACTCTGGAGGGGCCTGCTGTGTTTAGACACTTAGACCATTATGGCCATGCAGAACTGCTGTGAAAATCGTCAATTCAGGACCTTAAGTGGAGCTGATAATGATTCCTACATGCGGCAGGAAATGACTCCTGTGACCACAGTGTTGACAGTGTATCAACTGATAACTGGCTCAGGCAAAAGTAGAGACCTTTTCTACATGAGTTAAAAAAGCATCTTGATCCAATGCATGAGAAAAATGTGCTGTACTAATTGCTAGCTGGAAACCAGTATTTAATTTAATTTTAACTTTAAATTAGAGGCCCTAGATTGAAATCCCAGCTTCGCAAGTAATTAGCCATGTAACAATGTACAAGTCACTTAACTTCTCCAGGCCTCAGTTTCCTCATCTGTAAAATGGGGAAAAGAATGCCTACCTCTCCCAGAGTTGTCATTAGAAAGATCTTTGTAAACTGTTTAACAGTAAAAGCCTGAATCTAGCTTCTGCCTACCTTTTTCTAACAAATTCTACATTATTTGCCATCACGAACTTTGCCTTCCAACCAAACAAGACTATTTGTTGTTTATTTGAACATGGCATTTAATTTCCTGCCTTTGTCCCCTGTGCCTAGAATGCTCTTCCTTTTCACCTTCACTGTTTGGAATCCCGAGCTCCTTTCAAGTACTGCCACTAGTCTTTTCCTGATCCCCCAGTAGCTAGTGCACTCCAAGTCCCTACCCCCTCAAATTATTTATATTCTTTTAGTTAAATAATGTTTACTTTTTGTGTACATATAAGTAAGTTCCTCTAGGGAATTTCTGTCTTTATATTTCTACTGCTTGAACAATGCCTGGCATACAGTAGGTATTCAATAAATACTTGTTGAATTAAACCTAGAAATAAGAAGAGAAAAAAGAAAAAAGAGAAAAAAGGAAAGAGCGAGAAAGAGGGAGAAAGAAAAAAGAAATGAAAGAAAGAAAAGAAAGCCAATTTATTCCCTCCCACATCCTTCTTCCTGAATTGGAAAGGGAACTCCTTGGGTGACATCTCAAAAGAGGAAGCAGTATCACAAGAAAGGGGGAAAGAAAGTCATTGGAAAAATAAATTGGAACAAAACTATAACAGCCCAGAACAAACAACAGACTCAAATCAAAGGAGCTCTAAAAAATCCCCTACCATCAACAGCTTGAAGTCAAACATTTCCTTTCTCAGAAAATGTGGTTTGAGATGGATGGTAGCACGAGATTTCAGTCCTTAATTTAACCATAAAAAACAAAAAGGGAAAATTTTCAAAAGATCAAACCAATAAGAAACATGTCTTTGATTTTCCCTGACAAATAACACGAGAAAGTGTAGGGAAGAACTTTTTTTAAGAAGTTTTTAACTGACATATGTCCCACAACAGACCCAAAGATAGGACCCACAACTTGGTGTAAACAGAATAGAAAGAAAAACAATTTCTACAATTTGGATGGTCTGAAGCCATGTGAACTTTCCCAAATCAAGGAAAGCAAGAATGCAAGCAAAAGAGATATATGGGAAGGCTAGATGCTATTTGAACCGGCCACTCAGAGATGGAGAGGATTCTAAAAGGTGGAGATGGGAGTTTGTCTTGTGTAGAGAACTCTGGGTCTGGAGTCAGGAAAAACTGAGTCAAATCCAGCCTCAGACACTTACTTGCTATATGACCCTGGGCAAGTCACTTCACCACTGCCTACCTCAGTTTCTTCATCTGCAAAATGGGGCTGATAATAATAACCTATGTCCTATGGTTGTGGTGGGGATAAAATATTGTATGTGTGAAGAGCTTTGCAAACCTTGAAGTGCTACATAAATGCTTATTGTTGTTATCTCACCACAAACATTTAAAAGCCATGTGATCCTTGTCGAGAGTCAGTTTACCTCTCTCAGAGGAAGTTTCCTCATTCGTAAAAATGAGGAAAATAACAGCAAATATTTCACCAGACTGTTTTAGGATCAAAAGAGTTAAGCTAATTCAAGGACTCCGAGAACTTTAAAGCACATTTTAAGTGTTAGTTAGAGAATATTCTTGGAAGGAGAGTGGCCTGAGCAAATGTGTTAGAAACAGGCAATATGGGCCATATTTGGAGAGCAGGCTGACCAGTCTGGCTGCCATACCAAGTGTGTAAAGTGGAGTATCATAAAAACGGGTTAAAATGGTAGGCAGGGGACAACACATGGAAGACACTGAATATGAGGACAAAGAGCTAGTGCTTTATTAAGTAGGCAATCTTTGAGGAATGAAGTAATGTGATCAGGGTCTTTGTTTTAAGATGAGAAACCTAGCAGTGTGATGTAGCATAGACTAGAGTGGGGTTGGGAAGGCCATTTAAGACATTTACCTTAACAACAGTTTCATCCTTCAGAAGATAAAACAGTAAGGAGAACTGCTATTCTGGACCGAATGGTAACCCATCAAGATAAAGACCTTGAGAGAAAGTATCTGAGCTGTCTTAGTCCATCATTCATTAAGAGAGTGGAATGCCAAGCAAAAGTTGATAGACTTTAGACACTAGAAGAACAGATTTCCAAGAGTTTGGAGGAAAGGCAAGGAGGAGCCATCCTGCAGCCTAAGATTCTACAGGGGAGAGATGCTCTCATCTACATTTAAAGCTTCAGCTGATTCTGGACTTCAGCATTTTTGAGGCTGGATTCTGGTACTTGCACAAGCACGGTCTCAGGAGTAAGGTGCATGTACTTTTTGAGGACCAAACTACCTCAGTACAAAAATGCTCTTTGCCAAGTAAATGGCCACAAGGTGATAAATTCTTTGACCATGGAAACCCATGGAACAAAGAATGATAAAGGAGTTAGAGAATATACTATACAAAATTCACTTGAAGAAAATGGAAATTGAATATGTAAAAGAGGGTACTTTAGACCTACCTTGAAGGTATATTACTGTGGAGTAAGCAGTCTTAATTCTAGTGCCTTTCACTCTGTTGATTATTTCTGATTTATTCTATATGTAGCTTGTTTGCATGTTTTCTCCCCCATTAAACTGTGAGCTCCTTGAGAGTAGGGACTGTCTTTAATTTTTTCTGAATTCCTCAGAACTTGGAGGGAAAGGGAATAAACATTTATTTAGCACCTACTATACCCCAGGTACTCTGATAAGCACTTTCTGGCACATAGTAAATCCTTCATAAATGTTCAATGACTAGCTTCTGAACACAAAATCATGGTAGAAATCACAGGACCAATTTAGGCTGAAGGCAAAGAAAAACTTTTCAACAATTAGAATTATCTGTCATTGGAAGTCTTCAAGTAAGGGCTAGCTGGTTAATGGGAGCAAGTCACAGAAACTGGGTTAAATTCCAGGCTCTTCTCCTTATTAGTTCTATGAACCTGGGTGAATCATTTCACCTCTCTGGGCCTCTGAGGGGATTGCACTAGATCTCCAAAGTCTCTTATGATCCTAATTCTATTAACCTACAATCTTAAGAGAGAATTCTTATTCAGATAAGCGTTTGAACTAGGTGACCTCTGAGATCTCTTTTAATACCATGATTCATTCAAGTTCTATAACTGCTCCCTTTCCACATTCTCCTAGGATCTTGCCTTCCTAGGAAAAAGTTTGGGTTGTAATTCTAGTTTATCTGGGTACAGCTCTACAATTCCCTCACTGAGTGATTATCATTTGACTTCACTTCTTGAGGCCTTAACTTCTTTACTGGCAAAATGAATGTGATATCTTAGACTTTTTGTACTAAGCTTCTAGGATTTTTTCTTAAAAAAATTTTTTTTTTAAAAAAACATCTTATTCCTAGATTTATCTTATGGGATCCTTTGTATTCCACTGAAAAGCAACTCCTGCCTAGACAAAAACACTGCAGCCATGATTCCATGCTTCTCTAAGATATCTAAAGGCCCAGGTATTCCACAATTTCCTTATATAGTTCTCCAGAGAACACTCTTCCCCTGGACCCTAATTACAGTTATTTCTAATTGTTTAGGATTTCTGTGCAAAGTATGTACCCCGGTCTCCTTTTGCCTAAAAGCACTAAAAGTTCTTTCTACTTTGCTATCTCCAGTCTATCTACTCTTCAAATCTATTCTCCTCACAATGCCTGAGTTATCTTCTTAATGCTCCATTCTAATTTGGACTATACCTGTCATTTCTTCTGTATACTCCTGGTGAGAAAACTCCTTTCATCAATGCAGGCCAGCAACTCTGATACTATTAGGATTGCTTTGGGCATTGAGGTCAAGTGACTAGTCCAGGATTACATAGCCAGTTATGCATCACAGGAGAGAGACAAACCTTTGACTTTGGAGTGCCAAGCCTGTGGATTTCACCTTTGGAACATCTCTTGAATATAACCCTTTCTCTCCTCTGACAATGCCACCATCCTGGTGCAGATCTTCATTACTTCAAGCCTGGACTATTGCAACAGCATGTAGATGGATCTGCCTACCTCCAATATCTCCCCACTCCAGTCTATTCTCCAATTCAGCCATGAAAGTGATTTCCCTACAGCACATGTCTGACCATATCACCCCCTTATTCAATAAACTCCATTGGCCCTCTTTCACTTCTGGGATCAAATACAAAATCTCATTTGGTGCAAAAAGACACCCACCCACCAAAAAAACACTTCCATACAATGACACTGGCCTCCTGGACATTCCACAAACAAGACACTCCATCTCGTAGCTCTAGGTATTTTCTCTGGCTGTGTCCTCCATGCCTAGAACACTTTTAGTCCTCAACTCCACACACTGACTTCACTTCCTTTAAATCCCAACTAAAATTTCATCTTTTATAGGAAGCCTTTCCCAACACCTCCTTATTTCTAGTGCCTTTCCTCCATTAATCATTTCCTATTTTTTCCTATATGTAGCTTGTTTTGGATATATTTGTTTACATGTTGTTTCCCTTATTAAATTGTAAGCTCCTCAAGGTCAGGGACTGCCTTTTGCCTTTTCCTGAATCCCCAGTGCTTAGCAGTATCTAGCACATAGCAGGCATTTAATAAATGTTTATGAAGTGAATGAGGCTGGCCACTCATCATGATAAGGTTTTTCAAAACTGCTGGCTCCAGATGGCCTGCTGAATCAAGGATAAAGGCTTCTAATCCTACCCCTTCTAGGCCCTCCAGAGTCTGGCTTCAATCAGCCTTTCTACCTTTAGCTCTTACTACTCCTTGTACATATTCTAGGTTTCAACAAAGCTGGCCTACCCTACGTTCCTCCAGGCCCAGCCCATAGTCAACTTGCCCATTCCCATTTCTTCATCTTTGCTAACACTAGCCAATCATGCCTAGAAAGGACTCCCCTCTCATCTTCATCCATTAAAATCCTTCCTTTCTTTCAAGGCCCAGATCAAGTTCTGCCTCTGTCATGAATCCTCACTTGACCCTCTCCAGAGAAAAATCATTCCTTCCTCCAATTTCCTATGGCACTTTACCTAGACCAGGGGTGGGGAACCTGCCACCTTGAGACCACATGTGGGCTTCCAGGTCCTCAGGAACTGCCTTTCGACTGAGTCCAAGTTTTACAGAACAAATCCTTTTAGGGATTAAGGCACCCGAGGACCTAGAAGGCCACATGTGGCCTCAAGGCAGCAGGTTCTCCACCCCGGGCCTAGACTTTTCCTTTGCACTTATCACATTCCTCCTTATGGCATGGTTATTTGTGTTTATCACCTCTGTTAGACTAACTGCAAGCTCTTTCAGGGCAGTGTTTGTGGCAGATCTTTTGTATCAGGTCTGTGAACCCACTAGCATAAGTATCTCCTCATTACGAAACTCCTACCAATGCCCATCTAAAATCACTCTGCAGCTTATAGTCTGAGAGTTGCCCATGACATTGAGTTAAGTGACTGGCACAGAGTCAGTATATATGGCAAAGGTGGGTCTTGAGCCCAGGACTTCATGAATCCAATACTGGTTCTCTATCCACAATACCACATTGCCTCTCATTCACTACGTTCAGACACAGTAGATGCTTACGAAACATTATCTAAATGGAGCCAAACTACTTTGGGGGAATAAGCATATACAGTATAATCAGATCCACAGAAAAGGACTCCATTCCTTCTTTGCACATATTACCATATTCAATTTTATTTTTCTTATATATCCTCATAAAGTTTTAATTGTCTTTGTTTTCAGGAACTAAGATCTCAATTTTCTCTCATTGGTTCCCTGTCTTCTCTACATTCACTGCCTACTCAATAAACCACAAGTTGTCTAGTTTTGATGTTATATTAATCCCCAGCAGCACTTGATGACCCTAAAAGCCAGGCTAAGGATGGAGAAGATCTGGGTGGGTCCAGAGCAAGCACTGATTGCTCCAGCATGCAGGTCTGAGAAGGTATCTCCCCCCAACTCTCTCTCCTATGATTTCTCAAATGTCCTCCAGCAGCATCCACTGGGTTTATAAAAAGTAAGCTTATATCATAAGAAGTTAGGACTTCTTGAGGCCTAAGGATACCTCACAACTTGTCCAATATTTGCCTAGGTTGATCTTGTTACAAGGAGTGGAGAGAATCCCAGACACTCTAGTGAAGAATACGAAACATCTTGATCTAAACCCTGTAAATCGGGGGTTCTGAGTTTTGGGTCAAATTTCAGGGGGGTCTGTGAACTTGAATGGAAAAAACAATGACATCTTTATTTTCTGTATTTTTTGGTTTTCTTTGTAATCCCATATATTTCATTTAATGAATTTGAAAACTTCATTCTGAGAAGTGGTCGATAGGCTACATCATACTGCCCAAGAGGTCCATGTCACACAAAACAGTTTAAGAACCCGCATCCTAAACAAACAACAAAGCAGAAGACTGCAAAAACTTGGAAGTGGAGAAAAATTAAGTACAGTTTTCCTCAAAGAACCCTTCATAGTGAAGACCTGTGGGGAGCTCTCCCTTTCAGAGGTAGTTGTCCTAAAAGGACTATTTATTTTAAAACCACTTTGTAAAATTCCACTTTTTTTTTTTTGGTTTTGTTTTTAAAGTCTGGGACCTTCTTGATGGCAAGGAAATAACTGGCTTTTCTGATCTGGAAAGCAGTTTGTCATGGAGTTAGATTTCATCTGTATGGAAGGTGGGAGAGAGGAAGAAGAAATACTGTAGTATCCAATCAATCCATGCTCCTGGCCAGGCTGTGGTGGCTTCCTTTCCATCTGGCCTCCCTGAAAAGACTTCAGGGGCTCTTCCTGCTTTACCAGAGTCTGGCTCCGACCATGAGCCAACACCCCGCGGTGACTTTTTCTGTATGACCACAGGCATTTTCACATGAACCAGATTTACTTAGCTCGTAAGATCTCTGACTTCCAGAGGCAAAGTTGAAGATTCCAATGTGGACAGTGACGTTTCCCTCACCCCAAAACATTATCATTTATACAGGCAGCTGAGAAATGCTCTGAGGAAGAGGCAGGGTGGAGGGGAAAGGAAGGTCAATGTATGTTCTTCCCTGGATCAGATGGAATGAAATAGTTTATTAAAATTGGGCTTTGATAACAAACATTTGCCCTACATGCTTCATCAAAATTATTCTATGGCTGATAGTCCGTTCCTATGCGAAAAGGCTACAATGTTTAGCAGATGCTCCAAAAAAAAAAAAAAAAATAGCAGAAGACTGGGGAACAAAAACACTAACAAGGGGCTGGCAAGAGGTGATGGACCAAAGTAGGTCCCCACCCCCTGGCCCTATTTTATTAAACTTTTAATTTGGTTCATAAGTGCTCAGGACCCATATTAACTGATTGTCCCCTCAGTATTGACCTCACTTGGCTGCCAGGACCTGCAAAGGAAACACAGAGTTCAAAGGCCAGCCAATTGATCCCTGTGCCCTCTGCTGAACTGCTAATTCTGCAGTGGCCAACTCTTCGGGGAAATAATGCCCAGCTCTGCATCTCTGGCAACAATAGTTCAGGCAAGGAGCTATTCTCTTTGGATGTCAGTCCTACCGGGGACAATAGGCCATAAAGGAGATATAGAGGTCATCCTGAGAAAATAACCAGACTAGCACCAGCCTACTGACAAACACTCTAGAAAAAAAAGGCAGGCCTGGTAAAGCCCACTCTTTGCCATAGGTAGCATAAGTAGGTAGTTTTTGCTATAAAAGCTAGCAATCTAGACCTGTGTTTCACTCCTAACTCTACCCATATCATTTTGGAGAAGTCACTCCCCCTGTTGGTATTTCCATCCTTAGCTGGAAGTCTGACAGGATGATTCCTTCCTTTGGCTGATGTTCGAAACCCTGAGGCCAACTAGAATGAGCCATAAACACTGGGATGAAGGAACAATGAGCCACTATGGATGGCATGTGCGGGATAGATAACATACATAGCCGTATTGTACTAAGTAACCATAGAAGAAGTAATATGAAACTACTCCAGACAACACACCTACTCTTTATTGGATCATAATATTTAAATCTGGAAGGCCCTGGAGAAATCAATTAGCCCAACTCCTTCATTTCACACATGAGGAAACTGAGGCTCAGAAATTTGCCCAGGATCTTGAGTATTTCTCCTGTAATTCTTAGATGTAGATTTGTTCATTTTCTTCAGTTTCTGCTCCTTGCATTCCAGAATCACCCAGAATGAGATTCTTTACTTTTACATATGAGGATATACTGAAAAAAGTTAATAATAGCAATAATGCTATTAATTACATAGTACATTAAGGTCAATAAAGTCCTTGCCATACATTATCTCATTTGAATCTAAAAATAACTCTGTGAGATGGATGCTATTATTTTCTCCATTTTATATTTGAGAAGACTGAGGTTCAAAGTTAGTCCAACATCACAAAGTCTCAGGTGGGATTTCAACCCAGTTCTTCCTGACTCCAAGTCCGACACAATGTTGATTACAACATGCCACCTTTATTGCTATTATTCTTGTATAATATGCCACTTGCTAGGAAACGTCAGGGTAAAAGTGTGATAATATAATTTAGCATAAGGCATAAAAGGACTTGGAGGGGGGCGGAGCCAAGATGGCAGAGTAAAAGCAGTGACTTGCTTAAGCTCTCCCCCAAACCCCTCCAAATACCTATAAAAAATGGCTCTGAACAAATTCTAAAGCAGCAGAACTCACAAAAAGACAGAGTGAAACAAATTTCCTGCCCAAGACAGCCTGAATGGTTGATCGGGAAGGTATATTGCGCGGGGCTGAGAGAGGAACGCAGTTTGGTGTGGGCGTGCAGGCTGCAGCGACCCTGGAGCAGGCCTCAGAGGACTGAATCGTGGGCAGCTGTGACAGTTTCCAGACTTCTCAACCCACGAACACCAAAGACAACTTAGAAGGTCAGTGGGAAGAGTCTGTGACTTCAGTGAGAGAAGGAGCTAGGTCTCAGCCGCAAGTCCCAAGAGTGCCCTCGGGGCAGCAGCTAGCTGCCTCCTGAGCCCACAGACTGAGGGGGAATCAAGTGGCGGATAAGAGGGGGGTTGCAGGGATCTCTCTGCTGCTGCAGGATTCTCTTGCTTTGCCCGTGCTTGGATCTGGGTCACAGTTCTGGGTAGTGATCCTAGGGCGAGGAGGAGTGCTGGTGTGGTGGAGGTTGTAGTGGCTGTGGAGAGGAAACCCTCCCCACAGTTCCAAGACAGAAAAGAGTGCTCACAGACCAGAGCACAGGCCAGGAAAGGAGTAAACACCTCACCCTTGATCATACCACCTTGGAAGAACTGAAAATTTACAGGTCCCTAGAGGTATTTCTGAACACAGCTGCACAAAACCCCTGAAGTTTGGGACAGTACATTCTCCACAATGGAAACAGACTCCTACCTTAACAAAGAGTTTATAACTCAAGTAATTGACCAGGATCATGAGCAAGCAGTGCAAAAAGAGTCAGACTATATTATTTTACTTTGATGGCAAAGATCAAAACATACAACCAGAAGAAGACAACGAAGCCAAAGCTCCTACATCCAAAGCCTCCAAGAAAAACATGAATTGGTCCCAGGCCATAGAAGAACTCAAAAAGGATTTTGAGAAGCAAGTAAGAGAAGTAGAGGGAAAACTGAAAGTGATGCTAAAGGAGATCCAAAAAAATACCGAAGAAAATAACACCCTAAAAAATAGCCTAACCCAAATGGCAAAAGAGGTCCAAAAAGCCAATGAGGAGAAGAATGCCCTTAAAAGCAAACTTAGCCAAATGGAAAAGGAAGTCCAAAAGCTTACTGAAGAAAATACTTCCTTAAAAATTAGAATGGAGAAATGGGAAGAGAGGGACAATTTGAGAAATCAAGGCACTGTAACACTAATCCAAAGGAATGAAAAAAATAGAAGAGAATGTGAAATATCTCGTTGGAAAAACAACTGACCTGGAAAATAGATCCAGGAGAGAGAACTTAAAAATTATTGGACTATCTGAAAGCCATGATCAAAAAAAGAGCCTAGACATCATCTTTCAAGAACTTATCAAGGAAAACTGCCCTGATATTTTAGAACCAGAGGGCAAAATAGAAATTGAAAGAATCCACCGATCACCTCCTGAAAGAGATCCCCAAAGGAAAACTCCTAGGAATGTTGTAGCCAAATTCCAGAATTCCCAGGTCAAGGAGAAGATATTGCAAGAAGCCAGAAGGAAACAATTCAAGTATTGTAGAAACACAATCAGGATAATACAAGATTTAGCTGCTTCTACATTAAGAGTCCAGAGGGCATGAAGTATGATATTCCAGAGGGCAAAGGAATTAGGACTACAACCTAGAATCACCTACCCAGCAAAACTGAGTATAATCCTTCAGGGTAAAAAATGTTCATTCAATGAAACAGAGGACTTTCAAGCATTCCTATGGAAAAGACCAGAGCTGAATAGAAAATTTTACCTTCAAATACAAGACTCAAGTGAAACATGGAAGAGGTAAACAGGAAAGAGAAATCATAAGAGACTTATTAAGGTTGAACTGTTTACATTCCTGCAGGGAAAGATGATATTTGTAACTCATGAGTCCTTTGTCAGTATTAGGGTAGTGGGAGGGAAAAAATTATATGTTTGTATAAATAGAGGATACAGGGTGAGTTGAAGATGAAGGGATGTCTGGGAAATAAAATTAAGGGGTGGGAGAGGATTATAATGGGAGAAGGAGAAGGGGAGAAGTGGAATGGGGTAGAATATCTCACATGAAACAGACAGGAAGGGGCTTTTACAGTGGAGGGGAAATGGGGGAAGGTGAAAGGGAATGAGTGAATCTTATTCTCATTGCATTTGGCTTAAGGAGGGAATGACATACACAATGGGGTATGGAAATCTTGCTCTACAGGAAAATAAGGGGAGAAAGGGACAAGAGAGCAGGGGGTTGATAGAGGGGAAGGCAGATTGAAGGGGGGGATGGTCAGAAGCAAACTTCCGAGGAGGGACAGGATCAAAAGAGAGAATAGAATAAATGAGGGGTGGGATAGGATGAAGGGAAATATGCTTGGTTTTTCACAACAGGACTACTATGGAAGGGTTTTGCATGACTACACATCCATAACCTGTATCGAGATGCTTGCCTTTTCAGTGAGGGTGGGTGGGGAGGGAGGAAGGGAGAAAATTTATAACCCAAAGTTTTAAAAACACTTGCTAAAAATAAAAAAAAATATATGTATATACATATATATACATACATACATACATACATACATATATATATATATATATATACATATATGTGAGACTTGGAAATGACAGCAATTCTTTTCCCTTATTAACTATAACATTAAACCTCTAAATCAATCCCAATGCCTTGGTTTCTTTTCTTATGTACCCTTTAGCCTGTGTTTCTCCCCTTGAGGTACCACATGACCCATTCTTTAAGGTTTTATGTCATATTTAAACGTGAAAATACCAACTTATTATCAGAATTAAGGGGTAGCTAGGTGGCAAAGTGCACTGGGGCTGAAGTCAGGAAGTCTTATCTTCATGAGTTCAAATCCAGTCTCAGACACTTACTGTGTGACCCTGGGCAAGTTACTTAACCCTGTTGGCCTCAGTTTACTCATCTGTCAAATGATCTGGAGAAGGAAATGGCAAACCACTGCAGTATCTTTGCCAAGAAAACCCCAAACGGGGTCATGAAAAATTGGACACATCTGAAAAACAACTAAACAAGAAAAATCAGAATAAGACTTTCTTTTACATCTATCAATATGTGGACTAATTTTTTTGGTAATAATAAAAATAATAGACAACTAACATTTATATACTGTATACTATGAGCCAGGCACTGGACTAGGCACTTTACAATTCTTATGTCATTTGATCCTCACAGTAACCATGGGAGACAGGTGTTATTATTATCCCCATTTTTCAAAGAAGGAAACTGAGGCAAACAAAGATTAAGCAACTTGACTGGGGTCACACAGTCAGTAAGTGTCAGAGGTGGGTCTGAACCCATGTCTTCCTGTCTCCAAGGCCAGAACTTGATCTACTATGCCAGGTTGCTTCTCGTATTTTATGATTTAAGGTTCATCCCAGCAATAACAAAAATATGTGCACAACCCCTTATAATTTTTATGTTCCTTCTGAGGTTTTAAACAAACCCAACTCCACACTTAGGTATTTGGA
>NW_020954641.1:39181991-39350203 GCF_900497805.2 Vombatus ursinus
GCGTGCGCGCACATGCTCTTTTTTCCTCCAAAGCCTTATTCTCCTGAACATACTTCTTGGGATTAAACATGTCTTAAAACTCCTTCTGCAGCTAAAGGAAATGGCCTTTAGAAAGTGCTTCAAAATATTCCTTTTCAAAATACACAACACTAAATTTCTTTTCCTTTGAACCACAAGTTTAATAACCATAGGGCAAATCCTCAGTAATGAGGAAAGTCAATATGGCATGCTTTCCAGTAGAACACTAACACTGAGACTGGAACTTTGAAAGAAAGTGGATCATTAGGAATGAAAGTAGTTACTTGGAGGCATGATAACTCAGGCATATTCCAGTAAGAATCTTAGCTTCAGAAAACTGCAAAGAAATGCACAGATCCCCTTGTCTCAAGACACCTTAATCTCAATACTGGAATGGAATGCAAGGGTAGTGGAGTTTATAAAGACAGAAAGCTGCAAAGTAGACACAAAAAGGAATTCTTTAAAAATAAGTCTTAATTGAAAAACAGAACAAGTCATCAGCTTTCACCTCATACAATCTCTCATGGATTTCAACTTTCATAGTATTAAAAATTACACTGGGAAACTGTGATTTTTAACTCCAGCTCTGCCTCTCACTCATACTGTGGTCTGTGGTCTTTAGTCTGTTGTCTGTCTTTCCTGTACTATAAATTTCCACAAATTTCCACAAATATCCACAAATAAGATAAAATTTCATAGAGATAAATTTAAAGTCCCATACAATCAACTGCACAAAAACACATTTAGATAAGAGATGTTGCATGGTGGTCTGGTTGTTGTAACCTCATTGCAAAGTGCATACAACATTTCATATTTGTAGGATTGAAAGATATTTGTTGCTTTTAGTCGTGTCCAACTCTTTGTGGCTCCATTTGGGGTTTTCTTGGCACTTCCATCCCCAGCTCATTTGACAGATGAGGAACTGAGGCAAATAGGGTTAAGTGACTTGCCCAGGTTCACACAGCTAGCAAGTGTCTGAGGCCAGATTTGGACTTTAGGAGACGAGTCTTCCTGGCTCCTGGACCAGCACTCTATCTACTATGCCACCTAGTTGCCCCTGGTATACAGGACAGGACACTAAATTCTGAGTCAGAACACTTGGGCCCAAGACCCACTGTACATATGCTATATGGCTGCAATGAGTAAGACATTTAACTTCTATAAACTTCATTTTCTTTATCTGTAAAATTGAGATCAATCTATCAATGAGCATTGCTGAAACTCCTCCTGCAATGACAAGAAACGAAATAGTCCCTGCCCTCAAGAAGATTACATTCCATATGGAGATAATAATGTTCACTCACACTACCTAATCTGTAGGGATATTGTTATGGAGTTCATATACCTCAAATTAATGTGCATGTGAATTGTTGTTATTACTAAGATGTACTTAGAAAGAAATGGATGTGAAACAAAACAAAACAAAACAAAAACTGAAGGTTTTAGCTGTCTTTAAGCTCTAAATGAACTATGTGATGTGGTAATCAAAAACACTAATGAACATGAACAGAATCCTATGGTCCGAGATGTGAAGGATGAAGTTCCATGTTGTCCTGTGCCCTGCTCAGACCACGACTGGAAGATGATGTTCATTTTTGGGGGTGCCCATTTTAGGAAGGAGACAGACAGGCTAGAGAACAACCAGAAGGTGACAACAACGTACATGGGAAATCATACAATTTGATGATCTAAAGGAAAACAGGAATGTCTACCTTGAAAAATTTTGAGAATTAGCTGGGATGTGATGCCAATCTTGAAATATCTTTGCCAGCTCTAGAAGTAATAGGGGAGACAGAGAGAGGAAGAGACTTTTAAGTGCTTAGTCAATGTTGGTTGACTGATCACCCACCATCCAATTGTGGACAAGTTATTCTTGTCTGAGCCTCACATTTCTTACCTATTTATTACCTTTCAGGGAAGGGAAAGGGAGAGAAAGAGGAGAGTTCAACATAATATAAAAAAAAAATTCCAAATAATGAGAATTTTCTCCATAACATCCCTGAAAGGCAGCAAGCACAAAGATTATCTGTCCCCATTTTGTAGGTGATTAAAACGAGGCCCAGAAAAGTTACATGACTGGCTCAGGATTACAGAGTTGGTGGTCAGTCAGTCAACAAGCTTTTATTAAAGAGTTAGTTGGTTAAGTATCAAAGCCAGGATTAGAACCCATGTCTCTCCAGATTCCAAGACCAGTGATCTTCCCACAATACTATATTGCAAGCAGAGGCAGGATAATAGAAAGGATATGTTGGAATAACTGGCTTCTGGGCCCCCTTCATTACACAGAATTTCTAATGATGGCATGTTCTACTGAACACATGAATGACAAAAAAACTCATGGAAAGGGAAAGAGGAATAATGATAGGAAAAAAATACCAGGCAAACAGAATAATATACCTCAGAAATACTCTTTAAAAGTAACAAAACTAGTTTGGATTGGTTTCAGGCAAACAATCGAGGTCACAGCTGCAGCTCAAGATCATACAGCTGCCATGATCCTTGGTCCATGGACAAGGACAAACTGACTTTAATGGAAGCTGGGATCCACAGGGTGGAGAGGAGGAAAAGTTCCAACAAACTGACTACCCAACAAATTTTGTTCATCAAACTTCACACTGAGTGTTCTTTTTTTGATTCCTAACATTCCTGGGGACAATTTAATAATAAGGAAAATCGGATACAGGCTCTGTGCCCTGTGCTGGAGCATTGACTTCTTCCAGTCTCCATTCCTCCCAAGTTCTCCCAAATTCTTCAACTGAACAGAGACTCTTCTACCAGCTGGTTCTTTTCCCATCTCCTCCAGCTGCTCTCAGCTGGCCCAGAGATGTCTTTAATGCCTAAGAGTCACACAATGGTCTTGAGATTCCTTGCAAATAACTGGCTGCTTTCTCTACCTGAAATCTCCCTCTTCCTTGGGCACCCTCCTTCTTATGCACGTGCAGTGTCGAGATCAAACTCTAAACCCAGTTTTCAGTTCTAGGAACAGATACAAAAAGGAATACAGATACAAAACGATCATCAAAAAAACATCTGAAATTTTAGAGTCCAGTTCTTCAGGATTCTTCAGCCATTTCCCTTTTTTTTTTTCACTTGGGGGAGGGGGCGTTGGGGGGTAAGGAGAGAAGGCAGGATTCCCACTGCTAACTTGTATATCTCTAGTAGGTTTCCTAATTATTCCTGAACATGTAATCCAGGCCAGAAGAGCACTTGCCTTTGAACCCTCCCTATTGCTTCTCACTGAGCACACAGGGCTTTTCCTGCTTTTAAATTCAAACACATGGAAATTGTTATGGTAACACTTACACACTCTTTCCAGGAGGTAAAGTCAAGCATTTCACAGAAATCTCAATACCAGCTCATTCTGCCTCGGTAGGATATCAGCTTATCCCCACGAAGGAACTAAATCTCTGAGGCATAAGTCCTCCTAGTCAAACACAAAAGCCATTCTGTCCAGTAGGCTGTCAGAAGGGCACCCAGAAAATTGAGGAACTAATTGCTCAGTGTGTGACTGGCCTCTCTAAGCTCCCTGTCACCCTTCAGAACATTTCACCCTAGCCAAAGGAGGCCTGGGAAAAAGAATGGGATTCTATCAGGTCTTCTGTGACACATTCTCATAGCATTAAAGGCATGAAAAATAGAAACCCAAGTAAGGAAAACCAGGTTGGGTGCACAGAATCACAGAAAACAATCCTGGAGAGGACCTTGGAGGCCACAGAGTTTAAATCCCCTTATTTTAGAAATGAGGAAACAAAGGCATAGAGCACTTAAATAACATGTCCAGGGTCATAAAACAAGTAAGAACTGGAGGCAGGATTTGAACTCCAAGTCCAGCACTATATTCACTAAGCCATTTGCCTTCCTCAACCCAAGACAGTAACTAGACATTTGTCCAACAAAAATCCACTGATATATGGAGAGTGTTCTATTCTCTTCACCACTCTGATCTCATTAGATACTCACCAGCTTATAAGATTAGGCAGGCCAGGTATTATGACTTCCATCTGACAGAAGAAGATACTGAAGCAGAGTGGTTAATCAACTCAATGTCATGTAGCTAGCTGGTGGAAAGCCAAGTCTAGAACCCAGGTTTCCTGATCCCCAGTCCAGGGATGTCTACTTCCCCTTCTGAATTTTTATGGGAGGAGTCATAATGGCTTATCACCCTTAGAAATTCTACCCAATAACTTGGCCTTGTGGGAATAGTCTAGTCTTTCTGGTGAAGACCATACAACTCATGTCCTTCTTCCCATCATGTTCCAGTTATTTTATATACATATTACACACACAGACACACAGACACACACACACACACTCTTTTACCATTCAACATGACTATTGCGTCTAAGCAAGTAGGCAGAACTAAAAAAGGCAAATTGAAAAGAAACAAACTTTCAAAAAGAAAAATAAGAGACCATGGAAATCAATTATAAAACTTACTTTGCCAAATGGTTCATGAGTAACTGTAACATTTGCCGGTTTTTTTCAGGGAGCCGATGAACAAGGGCATGGATTTCTGAGATGCGAGACTCTTGATTCTCTAACTCTGAAACAGAAGGGTGTAAAACATCAGTGTCAAAGCTGAACTAGTCTTGGTGACAGTGGGTGACTTGCCCAGGTCATATAACTAATAAGTGTCCCAAGTCAGATTTGAACTCAAGGAAATGGGTCTTCCTAGCTCCAGGCCTGGCAGGAATTCTGTGCACTACGGTGCCACCTACCTGTCCTAAGGATAGGTTTAGGTTAGAAAGGTTGAAGAAGTGTCTTTATTATCCTCTTTTAAACCAGGAAGGCCCTACGATGTAACATGGAGTAACATGATGAATATGACTCAAGTTAGGACAATGAAAAACAATAACATAAAAAGCAGTAGTCAACTGTACTCATAGCTGTAGGGGAGAAACCAGGAATAGCTATCTCTCTCACATGGCTAGTTTTACAGACGCAAGGAACTTTATGCACTGGGTTAAGTGGTAAACAAACTAGCATGAGCATTGTGAGGGTGTCATATATCAAAATATCACCTCAATACAACCTTAGCGAAGATGTAGGAAGTGTTGAATTATCTTCAAAGCACGGGCAGCAAACAGCTTGTTATAACCAAGGCAACAAGAATTAGGAATTCAATTCCTTCCTCCAAACTTGGTTTTAATCCCTGTTCTGCCATCTTTTCTCGGGCCTATCACTGTTTTTCTCTATGAAGGACAGGCAATGTTGTGTGGCAGAAAGAATTCCGAACTTAGTCAGGAGGGATATGAATTTCAATCTAGAGTGACTCTAGGGGAAATCCTATAACTTCTCTGATTCTTATTTTGCAAAAGGAGGATCAAATTGCTCACACTCCCCTCCTTCATTGGGTTACGTGGAAAGCACTTTTTAAGCATTAAGGCACTGACAGAGTGAGTTATTACTATTAAACAGGGCAATGTCATTCACTATGCCCTGAGTTATTGGGCTATTTATAGGGCTGTTAGAATGAATCAGAGAATGGTTACTTGGAATTCCTCTGAGAAAGGTCCAGTGCAATCCCATTTTGACTCCTAATTCATTTCTTCCTATCTACCTGTTTCTTTCTTTTGCCTTTCAGGAAACAGTTCATAGGGGATGAGACCTCTCAAGCATTTTTCTTCTTGATTCTCTTGCAATGAATACACACAGATAGAACAGGGATCCAAGTCAAGATACAAAAAGCACCTATTATTTTATCAGCCCACTCACACAAATCACAACCTATCTATAACTTCCAGTCCACCAGTCAAATCAATAAGCATTTATTAAGTACCTACTGTGTACCAGACACAGTGGCAAAAGGAGGAGCTCACAATCTAACAGAGGATGGCTAATGTGGAAATGTTTTACATGACTTCATGTGTATAATGAGCATCATTGCTTGCCTTCTTTATGGGTAGAGGAGGGGCTGAAGTGTGAAGAGAATTTGCAACTCAAAATTTAAAAAACGAATATTAAAAAATTAAAAGGAACAAAAATCAATCCAATGGAGGAGAAAACAAGCAGACACAATGTAAGCTCCTCAAGAGCAGAGTCTGTTTTTGTTCTTAAACACAGTGCGTGGCACACAGCAAATTACCTACTGATTGATATGGCTGGGGAATGTTGCCTGAAGCTCACTCAAAAGGTTAAAGGACTTGTCCATGGTCACACAGCTACTACATGAACCCAGATCTTCCTAACTGTATCTACCATTTCATGCTGCCTCAAAATAGTGAAGAAGCAAAAGACGAATCAATGATGACTCTTCTGTGTAGGAAAGAGAATGGCTACCCCTAGAAGCTGGCAAATCAATGAATTTTAAAACCAGAGGGCTGTATGAGCTGCTGATGCTGTAATGTTGTATGCTGACAATTCAGGCCAGACTTTTATCTGATATGAATCTGAAGGCTCCATTACCGACATTCCACTCACTTACTCCACACAGCCAGATTCCAGGGTACTAGGAATGGCTTGCACCTAATCCCCATGTACTTTTTATACCAGTAACATGATGCTAGGGACCTGTATGGGACATCCAAAGAATGATCATAAGCTGTGAATGGAAGATCTGATGGAATAAGACCTATGAAGTTATATAACGGGTGTCATATTTATGGAAAAGCATCCCAGGCTCGATCTGCGTAACACGCAGTGTCTGATTCATTCTGTAAAGTGCTGCTCTGGCTGGAAAAACCGAAGTCATTAGAAATTCAGTAACTAGAATTTGCAATCAAAGCTTTGTTTCTCTCCTCCGGCAGCAGTATCTTAAGTCTGAGTCTGTATACCACAGGCTTGTTAGCATCTACATGGGCATAGTTTAGGGGCAGTGTACCAGGGGACAGATGATGCAATTTTGAATATAATGTTTTCTTCAAAATTCAAAAAAAAAGTCTCTGCTATTCTCCACCTCCTCAAAATTGTAACAACATTTAAACTTACTCGCTGCTTTGATGAAACTTCTTTGGAACTGGTACATCATGAGTGGCCCAGGGAGCATTCTGGAAAACACAAAGAGACCAAAAAGATAAATTTTATCACAAAAGAATCAATCTTCACCTAACAGCAACTGAGACATTATCTCCATAGCATGATCTTTCCTAGGGCAAAAACAGCCCAGAGAAACAATAGAAACTCAACAATATTATCTGACCAGAAGAATCCTAACGTGCCTTTAGGATCCACCCCCACCAGCTTTTCTCTTTTCTTGAAATGACCTAATACCCATTTCAATTTTTCTACATGCTCATGACAAGAAATGAGAGGGTAGAGAATTCGAGCACAACTCAAGTGCTTTCCTGACAAGGCCACAAACACAAGAGCCCGTTAAATATGATGCAGAAACAAGACAATTAGTTCAACATTTTTCACTACCTCCATTTAAATCAAGACTAATTTCTTCCCATCAGTTTGGCAGCAAGGAAAAGTCAAGAAGAAATACGAAAAAGGAGGTGTTTTCTAATAGGAAACGATGATGATGATGATGATGATGATAGCAGTAGCTCCTCACATACATATAAAGGTTTATGAAGATATATATAGATATATATATGAGACCAAGTAAATCAATTATAAAACTTATAAAATTTATATATAAAAATATATATTATTTATATATATTATCTATAATACACATTAATTATAATATATTGTTACATTATTATATAATATATTATGTCATATAATAATTTATAAATTTATATAACTTATAAAAATTATAAATCAATTATAAAAGACCCACATAAAAGCTAAGGTTTACAAAGAATTATCCTCACAATAATCTTGTAAAGAGCACCAGTATTACTACTCCCACTTGACAAAGGAAGCCACTGAGACTTAAAAGGTTAAGGGACTTTCCCAGGGCCACACAGCTTGATAAATGTCAAACCTGGGACTTGGGGCCAGGTCTTAGTTTTAAGCTGAACGATATATTTTTATGTGCCTGCAAAGATTCTATGTTATGCATGGCAGCTAGGGGATGTAGCAAGCTGAGTGCAGCAAAGTTGATATCAGTTCAAATCTAGCTTCAGATACTTTCTTCGCTATATGACCCTGATCAAGTCACTTAAAGTCTGTCTCAGTTTCCTCCTCTGTAAAATGGTGGTAATAACAGTATCTATCTCAAAAGACTGCTATGAGGCTCAAGTTGGATAATATACCAATCAATCAATCAATCAATCAATAAACATTAAGTACCTACCTGTGTCTCAAGCACTGTGCTTAACAAAGTATTATGTATTTTACATAACATGCGAAAAATATTTTATAAACCTTAAAGCACTATGCTTAATAAGAATTGTTGTTAATATTATTAGATTTTTCCTTACAGCCTACAAAGATGTCTCAGTTTTAAATACTTTCAAGTCATTTATATTAACCTATACTTAAGTCTCTCCATCAAACTATGTATTGTTTTTCCTGATTCTGATTATGTAATATTCTCACAGGTGGATGCTTCTTACTTATACTGCCATTTTCTTGGTTGCTGCCTGAACTACTCTCACATTATGACTTCAAAAAGTTCCCTGGAATGTGCTTTGTAATATATTAAGAGGCGGGACAGCTTGGTGGCACAGTGGATAGAGCTCTGGCCTTGGAGTCAGGAGGACCTGAGTTCAAATTTGACCTCAGACACTTTACACTTAACTAGCTGGGTGATCCTGGGCAAGTCACTTAACCCCAATTGCCTCATCAAGAAAAAAAAAAAAAGGAAAAAATATATTAAGAGGCAATAGCCCTCTCCAACTCCCCCCCTCCCCCCCCCAAAATAAGGAGGACTTCATCAGACCACATTGGAGATATCATTGATAGAGATGATCTCTGATGATCTCTCAGGAGTGAAGCCTCCTCAAAGAGTTAATCGTTTCTTAATTCCACTGAAACATTTGCAGCCCGTTGACCTTGTAAAGAAACATGCTTTTCAACACATCCTGTACTTTAGCAGATGCCCCCTTCCCAAACTGCTTACTCTTGCAAAAACTTCCCACCTTTCCTTGTCTCCTGGCAAGTTTGTGAAACTGTCTTTGTTCTCTATTGCTGGGGTAGATTGCCGAGAACAGATTGTGCCCTCGAGGCTTGCACCAACGAGCTGAGAGGAAGGGGGTTAGGGAGGAGGAGTTGAGGTTAGGGATTTAAATAATCTTTCTTTGCTGAGCACACCCTTGCACTCTTCCACCAGAGTCATTTTAGGTGGACGGAGGGTGCCCTTTCTCGAGAAAGCTAATAAAGAAATCCTTCTCTTTGCTACATCTGAGTCTCCTGAATTTATTGGTAAGGGTCTTCATGTCCCACATATCATGTTTAGGTCATGGCACTGCATTTTAAGGACATCACTACGCTAAAGTGCATGTATAAGAGGGCAACCAGAATCATTAATAATCTATGGCATAGGAATCAGGGATGTTTATTTTGGAAAAGAGAAGGCTTGGAATAAGGATATGACAGCTGCTATTGAACTCAGAAGGTTATTTTGTGAAATAGAGACTCCACTTAATCTGCTTTGCCCCAGAATGTAAAACTGGAAGCGACAAGTGAGTGGTATAAAAAAATCAAACTTAGGCTTCCCATAAGGAACAAACTTCCTCACAATGTCATCCAAAGGTGGAAAAGACTGCCATAGGAGGTAGGGAGTTTCCTTTCGTGGGAGAGCATTAAACAAACATTGGATGAGAACGTATTCTGATTAAGGGGATTCTTTTACAGGCATGGGTTAGACTTGATCAATCAATCAATACATATTTATTAGGTACCTACTATCTGCAAAAGAACAGTCCCTGCCTTCAATGACCTTACAATCTAATGGAGGGAGACAACATGCAAACAAATATATACAAAGTAAACTATATACAAGATGAACAGGAAATATGCTGGCTAAATGGCTTAATTTTTCTGGGCTTCAACTTCTTCATCTTCAAAATGAGGAGGTTAAAACTAATGGACTCTGATGACCCTTTGAGTTCTAAATCTAAAAACCTATGATAAAAGACGTAGCAAGGGCTGGCAAACAGGAGTGATCACTACCAATTTCTATTCAGTTGTCAGCTCTTTTTGCACAAGTCCGGCGTATCTTTAATTGGCTTGATTGTCCAGTTATGCTAACCATGGCTTCAGGCCTTTTTTTTGCATTTAGAAACCCCACACGCCAGAACATATCCTTCCCAATCCTACTATATATTTCACACCCTCCATGTAGGCTTTCTTTATCGAATGGGTAAGAGGTAAATCTGCCACCTACTCCTAGTACCATTATTCAAAGACCTGGGGAAGAAATATCACATCTAGGATAGTGATGCCTTCTCTCCATCAGAATGCCAATTTAGAGATGACCATGTGCCTTCACGTGAGAATAAGCATCAATGATGTTTTGCTCATTAGAAATGACAAATAAAAAAGGACAGCATGGTCTGGTATAAATTGAGTGACTCCCTCTGAGCCTATCATAATAAAGAATTCTTCCATTCCCCTGAAAGGCATCCCAGTGCGATGGATGGAGTGCCGGATAGGGAGTTGGGAGACTTGGGTTCCAATGC
Organism: Vombatus ursinus; assembly: GCF_900497805.2. Taxonomy (NCBI): domain Eukaryota; kingdom Metazoa; phylum Chordata; class Mammalia; order Diprotodontia; family Vombatidae; genus Vombatus; species Vombatus ursinus. The sequence goes on from NW_020954641.1 coordinate 39,192,524, forward strand.
TCCCTCTGATGTTGGGCAAGTCGTAGGTCTTGAAAATAAGGACACTAATGCTCATGATCTACTTCACAAAGTAAGGTAAACCCTGTATCAACATTAAAATATTCTATAATGGGAAATTTCTTCTGAGATTGGTTCAGAGGGACACACTTTATCACAGCATCCTTTCTATAAAATTGTCTTATCTGGTACATTTTCTCTTGAAGCTGCCCTGGACTGTATACTGTTGGCAACCCCATCCAGTAAAGAACAAGTCCACATTAATTCAGTATCATTTATTGGGCCATACTGGCCATGGTGCTAAGGATATTAAAACAAAGGTTATACCGTACCTGCTCTTAGGGAACTCCCAAATATCTATTCCTAGACCTGAACTCTCTTCACATTTTCAGTTAATAATAGGATATTTTTAAGAGGGTGGCACTTTGAACTCCCATTACCCCAAAATGAGCTTTTTTTTCCTTTTAAACCTGTTTATCCTTCTGAGTTGACTACTCTATCACCTTCAGAATCAAATATAAAATATAACATCTGACTTTTTAAACTTTTCATAATCGTGTCCCAACCTACCTTTCCAGCCTCCTCATACCTTACTCTACCTCCCAACCCATTCCCTTCGACCCAGTAACCTCCTTGCTGTTTCCTTAAACACAACTATCTCCCAGCTGCAGTAAATTTCATTGGTTAATCCCATGCCTGGAACTCTCTTCCTCCTTGATTCTTTTGGCTTCCTTCAAATCTCAGCATTAGTCCCACCTTCTGCAGGAAACTTTTCCTGGTCTTCCCTAATCTTAGTGTCTTCCCTCTGAGCTTATCTCCAATTTATCTTCTACATACCTTGCTTATACATAACTGTCTGCATTTCATCTCCCCCATTAGACTGTGAATTTGTTGAGATCAGGAATTGGTTTTTGCCTTTTTTTGTATCCTCAGCTCTTAGCACAGCGCCTAGCACACAGCAGAAACTTAACAAATGCTTACTGACCCAACTCCTAAGGTCTGTGGTACCACTGAACAAACATCAACTAGGAGCCTACTACACACAGGGCACTATGTTAGGTTGTGGAGATATAAGAATAAAAATAAGTCCATCCCTACCCTGAAGCAGGGATTTGCCTGGCAATTTACACTACTGGTTTGACCAAAGAAACTGATTGTATTAATGCAAGAACTGTTTCCAGATCTTAAACAGCCACCCAGGCACTCTTCATAGGATGAATATATTTCTTCCCACATGCACAGCAACAGAAGTAAGACAGACTGGAAAGATTCACCTTAAGTAAGTCTTCAGTGCACTAGTAATAGTCTTTATTTCCCACTCCGCACAGATATCCACTTCTGTTTCAGAAGCTGTTTTGGGGTCTAAAAAAAATAAAAGAGAGAAAAATAAATGATTAAAAGTAAAATAAAATAAAATCATTCTCTCCTCTTGAGGTGAGCCTGTCTATCGCTTGATACTTTCACCCTTACCTCTATATTGCTTTCAGAGGTTGTGTTTCTTTTAAAAAAAAAAAAAGTCCTCATGGTTGAATACATCTCTTGGCCTAGAACAGTTCTCATGTAACTCTTTAGTGCACTTACCATGTAATACTGTGGCTCATCTGTGTTTGCGGCTTATTGCATTTCTCAAACACTCAAAGAGATCTCAAGTCTTATCAATCTGAGCGTTGTCTCCAGCGATTCACACTGCAACCTATTCTGTGTGACTTTCACCCATGCCCACAACACATGGAGGCCTTTTTTCAAACATACTTCTGACATCACCAGGATACTAAAAGAACGTGCAGGCATCAGTCATCCTTCACATTTACCATTTATCCTTACAATCTTTTCTACCACTCATGCATGTCTGATGCAAATTTTTTTTTTTGCCTTTTCTAGGTATCTAGGTGGCACAGCAGATAGAACGGTGGGACTGGAGTCCGAAAAACCAGAGTTTAAACCCAGCCTCAGATCCTCAATAGCTGTGTGATCATGAACAAGTCACTTAATTTCGGTTTGCCTCAGTTTCCTCAAACATAAAATGGGGATAATTATAGTATCTACACCCCAGAGTTGTTATCAGTATCAAATGGGATCAAATGTAAAGTGCTCAGCACAGTGCCTGGCAGACATGGATTTAATAAATGTGTGTTTTCTTCCTAAATAATTCTCTTTTTGAAATAGGGGGCAGCCTGCTCACCTCCACCATACCAGGCATTTGTTGTCCTTTGGGGAACCTTAATTCCAGTTGTTTGGAAACTGTTATACGTCATGACACACAGCCATATAACAAAAGAGCAGAAGAAAAACAGAAAAAAAAATCTAATCTTCTTAACTAGACTGTACACTCCTTGTGGGCAGGGATCATATTTTGCATTACCTTTCCCACACTCCATCCTCTACCAGTGCCAAGAACAAGGCCCTGCAGAGAGCTGACTCTTAATAAATGCTGGTTGTCGGGAGAAAACTATACACAGTAACAGCTATGTTGTGTGAAAGAATCAAAATAATGATCTAAGATAATTCCAAAGGACCCATGACGAAAAAATGCTATCTACCTCCAGAAAGTAAACTAATGAACTCATGTAGATTAAAGCACCCTTTTTTCACTTTATTTCTCTTGGGATGTGTATGTGTGTTTTCTTTTTTTTTTTAAACTCAACTTCTGTTTTTATTATAAAAGCTACAGTTGTATTTATACTTAAACAAAGAAAAAAACATCTACACACTTAAATTAATTTGGTATTTCTAAATCTATTTTAACTAATTTTAAAATACTATATATAGAAGCGAGAATGTAGGATCAGGATGGAGGAAGGGAGGAGAAGAAGGGAATCACGAAGAAAAACATTTAGACAATTACTTGTCATGGGTAAAGCAACAGGAATCTTGGGAAATATAAGAAATCAGTAACAACTTTGCTCTTAATTGATAGTTTTCCCTCATGGTTGTTTTAATAACCTCTATGTGGATACTCTCTGTATGACCCCTTCACTGGCCTAGCTGGACAGGCCTTCAGGGAGGTCCTGTGCCATTTCTATCATCTTAACCATAAGCTTCATAAGAATCTTGTGCCTCTCCACGACCACAGTAATAATACTCTGAGTCCCCTTGGCCTTGGCTATAATAGCCTTTGTATCCTTCATAACTTTGCTTAAGATAGGTATCATCGTATACATATTTTTTCCTAAGTCTCTGGTGCTGGAGGAAGAGTATTCTCAGGATGCTTGTGGCTTGGGCTCTTGGAATAGTGGCTCTCCTTAATTCCAGAGGGGAGGCACCTCTAATGATGGCCCCTCTCACCAGAGCACCACAGATCAGGGCTCCCCAGGGAGGCCTAACTTGAGTATGTTTTCTTTTGCAATATGGCTAATACAAAATATGTTTTACATTACTTTATATGGACAGTCAATATCATATTGCTTGTCTTATCAAACAGCAGGTTGGGATTTTGGAACTCAAAATTTATAAAAAGGTTTAAAATGCAAATGTAATTGGGAAATATTTAATTATAAATAAATGAAATATATAATATATAAAAATAGATGTTGGTTGTATACTAGGTGAAGAGAATGAGTCTTCAAAAGTCAAGAGACCAACTGCTTTCTAATTGTAAAGTAAAAACTGGATCCCAGCCTAACTGGAAAGGGAGCAGTGTTTCTCAAGGGCACTGAATATCTTTATGCAGAATAGAGACAGGAATTTGCTAGTTACAAAATAACATAGGCCACAAGAAAGAGAAAACTTCATCTTGTACTGCAAGTAGTTTTTTTTTTTTTTGTTTTGTTTTGTTTGTTTGTTCTTGTTTTTGTTTGTTTTAGGCAATTGGGGTTAAGTGACTTGCCCAGGGTCACATGGCTAGTAAGTGTCAAGTGCTTGGTCTGAGGCCACATTTGTACTCAGGTCCTCCTGACTTCAGGGTTGGTGCTCTATCCACTGTGCCACCTAGCTGCCCCTGCAAGTAGTTTTTAAAGCTAAAGGAATAAATAGGTCAAAAAGCACCTACTATGTGCCATGCACTGTACTAAGCGCTGGGGATACAAAGAAAGGCAAAAGATAGGTCTTGTTGTCAAGGAGCTCGGTTTAATGGCGAAAACAACCTACAAACAACTACGTATAGAATAAATTGGAGATAATCTCAGGGTCAAGGCAGCAGATCAGGAAAGGTTTCTTATAGAAGGTAAGATTTTAGTTGGGACTGGAAGGAAACTAGGGAAGCCAGAATTCTGTGAAGAAGAGGAAGAGCATTCCAGGTTGGGGGACCAGCCTGTGAAAATGTACCAAATGGAAAAATGGAATGATTTGTATGATAAAGAGCAAGGTGGTCAGTGTCACTGCACTGAAGAGTACATTAAAGTGAGTAAGGTGTAAGAAACCTGGAAGTGTAGAAGGGAGCCAAGTTATCAAAGGCTTTGAATGTTAAGAGTGGATTTGTGTTTGATCCTACAGTTGATAGGGATCTATTGAAATTTACTGAATGGAGAGTGGGAGTGGACATGATCAGAAGGAAATTAGTTAGAAATAGACATAATTGTTGTTAAGTGGTTTCAGTGATGTCTGTCTTTCTGATCTCATTTGGCCTTTTTTTGGTAAAGATACTGGAGTGCTTTGCCATTTCTTTTTCCAGCTTATTTTACAGATGAGGAAACTGAGGCAAACAGAGGCTAAGTGACTTGCACAGGGTCACCCAGCTGGTAAGTGCCTGAGGCCAGATTTGAACTCAGGAAGATGAGTTTTCCTAACCCCAAGCTGGGCACTCTATTCACTGTGCCACCTAGCTGGGTGGCCTAGAGAGTCCATGTGGCCTCAAGGTCGCAGGTTCCCCTTCCCTAGTCCAATCTCTTCATTTTACTAAAGAGGGAATTGAAACCCAAAAAACTTAAGTAACTTGCCAAGAGATAGGATTCCAACCCAACTCTTGATTGTCTAATTCTCTTTCCATTGTACTCAGTGTTACTTAAACTGTGGGTTGAGACCCTCTTGGCAACAGTAAAAGGTTTCTGAACACGCAATCACCAAAAATTAATTAAAAATCAAACACATGTTGAATCCAAGGTGTTTCTGGCAGCGCTTGTCCACACTGCATCGTGCAACTTCACTTCAGCCTTGGTTCTGAGCACAAAGCATATGCACTTTGCACTGTGCATGCCCTCAGGCCACACAATGCCAATGAACGCTGCCTAAATAAGAAAAAGGGTCTCAAGTGGAAGAAGTTTAAGAAGGCCGGTTGTTGAATTTCGAAATGGGTGGGGAATGATGGGAGATGTTTAAATCTCATCTAGCTAAAAGGATAACTTCTCTCAGGAGGCCTAAGGAGAGCTTGACTTACAAGGTCAGCTCATGGATTCTGATGGGACCAGTCAACCTCCTTCAATACCACCAACTCCCACTTTCTCTGGTGACAAACATTTGTTGAGTGCCCTACTATGTGCCAAGCCCTGTGGTAGAAGCTTTATAAAAGGACAAAAATGAAAGATTTCTTCCCTTCAAGGATTACAATCTGCTAGCAGGAATAAGGGTGGGAACAACAAGGACTCAGAGAAGCAAACAGAAATTATGGAGAGTAAATACAAAGAGATCTCAAGGAGGGGAGACCAGTAATAACTGAGGGGCCTCCTGGTGAGGGTAGTACCTGGAAGGAAGCTAGGGATTCTACAAGGCTGAAAGGAGAAAGGAAAACAGTCCACACAGGGCGGGACAGTCTGTGCAAATACACACAAGCAAGAGATGCCCTATAGTGTATAGGCTAGTCCACTTGAAACATAGAGACCATGATGGAGAGTCATGTGCAACTGGTCTAGGAGGAAAAACTGGAAAAAGATTTTGAAGAGTTTTCAAGGACAGACAGAAAAACGTGCATTTTATCTTCTTGTCTGACCTAGTGACGAGGACCCTTGGATACTGCCATTCACCCTAGTGGTTGGCCAGATGTTCAAAGCCTTTCCATTTATCGTTCACGTACAGGGTCCTTTTATGTGTTGTCTCCCCCAAGGAAGAGGGTGAGCTCTTTACAGACAGAGATTGTCTCCCTTTTTCTACTTGGATCCCCACAGCTCACTTAGCACAGTTCTTGGCACATATAAGCACTTAATGCATATGTATGTATGAGTTGCCATTCACGTCTTCTTCCTGAGCAGGGAAAACAAATAGAGACAGACCTATGCCATAAAACTTTCTTTGTTCTCCAAGGACAAAACATATCTGGGCCTCAACTTTTGCCTAAGAGATGGAACTCTATCTAGGTCCATAGAAAAACACAGCCCAGAATCCTTTCTTTTCCTTGCTGTGAAATATGAAGGTGCCATGGCTAGTCAGGTCCTAAAACTAGCCCTCTTCTGTATCCACAAACTGTATCCTTTGCCATCTCAAACTCCTTACAAATTAATCTTTACTTACTTATGTACCAAAGTGCTTAGTTCAGCCTGTGATTTTCCTTCAAACTACTTACTCCGCCCTACCCCCTTCCCCACCCTCCAATGGCTTGTGGAGAGTTGCCAGGCTTGGACTCAAGACAAATCTTACTGTACATTTCTCTGAAGAGCAAACTAGCTTCAACTCAAGAAGAGCAAACAACGATAAACAGAACCAGTTGGCAAGTTCTGGAGCCGAGAGCTATTCGTTGAACCACATTTAGCAAAGTAACAATTAGTATCCACTTTAAAAAGGGCCTGCAACCATAGGGATATAGTATAACATCACAGTCAAGACTCAAATAACAGTCCGGGGGAAAAGGCTTTTTATAGCACTGATGAGGCAAGGCTCCTTCAGGGTTGAAGTACATGCATTTTAATTCATCCTATTTCCAATACACCCCAAACCCAGGCCTCCCGAGCTACCTTCTTTTCAGAAAGAGCTGCCAATTTCCACACCTTCTTGCTGAAGCCCCAGACTTGCGTGTTTGGCTCCCCTGACATTTTGAAGCCTCTAGGAGCAGCTGAATATGCTGTGCCTTGAATAGTAGGGGAGAGAATTTATGGCTTTCTCCAGACTAAAAGCCTTTCTTCCCTCCTCATCTTCTCATGATAGCTGGTAACAACATTCATCACAGGGGGAGAAGAAAGCCAATGGAGAAAAGACCAGACATGTGTACCTTCATGTCCTCATGGAGGTACAAACAAATCTGTCAACTTGACAAGCATTTACTAAGTTCTTACTATCTGAAAAGCAAAAAATATGTATGGACCCTGGCCTCAAGGAGCTCACTTTTTTTTTTGATATCACATTCTAATAGGAGAGACAACATGCAAAAAATTATGTGCAAACAAAATATACAGAGGATGATGGGAGGTAAAACTGGTAAGGCACAATCAGTAGGGGTAGGGGATAGAGCAGCTGGGCAAGTCCCCTTGCTGGGGGCAGGATTTGAGCTGAAAGAAGCAGGGAGGGCAGAAGGAACAGCATCCAAAGCATGAGAGACAAGGGGGGGAAGGGGGGGGGGGGGGGGGGGGATGGAGTGTCATTTGAAAGGCAAAAAGGCCAGTGTCACTGGACTGTAGAATACAAAGAGGGAAAGAAGATTGGAAAAGTAGGCAGGGGCAAGTTTGTGAAAGAACTTAAAAGAAGAGGATTTTAGATTAGATCCAGGGGTCACTGGAGTTTAGTAAATAGAGGGGGTAACATGGTCAGGCCTACAAGAATCACTTTGGCAGTGGAATGGAGACTAGAGTGAGGAGAGGCCTGAGGCAGGGAAACCCACCAGAAAGGAGGCCTAGTCTGCTCTGCACTGTGGATTCAGGGTGTGTTTACCCCATCTGTGGCTTGGCCAGGAGGCACTTTGCTTCTCTCCCAGGAAAATATAAGCCCCTTGAGATCGGGGATCTCATATAGGATTCTGCATAAGGTAGGTACTTAACAAAGGCTTATCATTAGAGTCCTCTTCCTTTTTCCCACCACACAAAATACAGAATCGGAATTTCAGAACTGCAAAGGAGTTCAGAAATTTAGCCCAAGACGTACCTGAATTTGAATCATTTTTAGAAAACTCACGATAAGTAGACTCACGATAGGGAACACATTACCTCATGAGGAAGTCCATTCTGGTTTGGGGTGGGTTTGACTGTTAGTTTTCCTTTACACTGAATCTAATGATATACTGTCGGTAGCTAGGTGGCACAGTAGATAGAATGCTGGCCTTAGAGTAAGGAAAACTCATTTTTTTGAGTTCAAATCTGGCCTCAGACACTTACTATAGCTGTGTGACCCTGGGCAAGTCACTTAACTCTGTTTGTTTCAGTGGTAGCAGTGGCAAGAAAGAGGACGGGATGTATTCAAGGCATGATGGACAAATGAAATCAACAGGACATGGTTACTGCCTGACTACAGAAGTGAGAGAAAGGGGAAAGTCAAAGACAGCCCCACAGCAGTTAAGTTTAGGTTGAGGGAGGAAGAGTAAAATTGTGGGGGCATGTATACAGCATTAAGATGCTAGTGGGACATCTCGGTAGAGAAGTCATATAACTAATTAGACATGGGGTTCTGGAGCTCAAACAAGTAAGGACTAGGGAACTACTGGAGGACAGCAATTATTTCATTTCTTTTTTTTTTTGTATAAAGTGCTTTGTACACAGAAGGCACTTAATAGATGCTTGCTGGATATAATGGCCACAGATTAAAAGCTGGGATGCTATACCTTCCATTCAAATGTTCCACTGTTCCAGGTAGATCAGGATCCAGAGATACTTCCCCCAGGACCCATACCACAGTGACAGGAGATGATTTCCTGTTTTGCGTCACCATTGACTCAGCTTCCTTTTATAAGTGTGGATAATCAGAAGTTAACGGAATTTGAATAGCTGCCCAGATCTCAGTCTACTTCTTGAAATGCAAAATTTCATTTTCCTGAGTTCAAATCTGGCCTCAGACACTTATTACCCATGTGACCACGGAGAAGTCACTTACCCCTGCTTGCTTCAGTTTCCTCATTTGTAAAATTAGCTGGAGAAGAAAATGGCAAACCACTCTAGCACCTTTGTCAAGAAAACCCCAAAGGGGTCACAGAGTTAGACATGACTGGAAAAACAACTGAACAACAAAATTCCTTTTCCATGTAATACTGTGAATAGAAAGGGCAAGGACCCTGCCTTGTCTGAACTGTTTATCGCCACCAGTACCTAGCACAGTGAGGTACACAAGAGAGCCTAAAACGTTTGCTACAAACAAATCTGCTTTACTCATGCTCTTGTCTAATTCCTCTTCATCTGACAATGCAATGACAAATGTCAGCAAGATTAATGATAGCATTTTCTTGTCTGTTAAAGAGGAGAATTTTCAACCCCTGACTGATTATTCAAGAACATTACTTGCCTTCAAGCAGCTTACATTCTGCTGAGGTGGGAAACACTACGTACATATGTAAGTAAACTTAAAAATAAATGAGGGAGAGAGTTTGATTTTCTGGTTTGTATATTATTCAAGGTCTCCTTCTTTTCCTCCCTTACCCACCTCCTTGGATATTTCATAGTAATGGAAAGGGGGGAGAGAAAGAAATGGAGAAGGGAAAGTAGAAGAGAAAGAAAGCAGAGAAAGAAGAGACACGGAGGAAGAAGGAAAAGGGAATGCAAAACTCAAACTTGCTTCTTAATAATAGCTCTGGGAAAGATTTAGAAGGGAAGTAGATAGAAATGGTAACTAAAATGGACATTCTAAATAGCCATTATTAGAGAGAACCCCAGTTTCTTCATCTGGAAAATGAGGGGGTTGGATTAGTTGACCAGGAAAGATTCCTTCCAGTTCTAATTTATGACTTCCTCTATGGTCCTCTACTATGCAAAGTCGGTTTCTGTTATTAAAATAACAAACAACTCACATTTCTAAAGCACTTTAACACTTACAAAATCCTTTCCCTACAACCAAGCTGTGAAGAAGACAGTGTGTTATCATCCCTACTTCATAGCTGAAAAAACTGAGATTCAAGAATATGAAACATCCCACATCTCTGCTGGAGATGGATCAGAACCTGGATCTTCTAACTCCAAGTCTCAAGCTCTCTGACTAGACCATGTTGACTCATTGATGCTACTTCTTGGAAAAGGGTAGGAAATAAAAGGCAGAGAATAAAAAAGCATGGACCCAAAGGGTCCCTGGGTGCTATGCTATATGGTGTGCATAGTTTGATCGAAAAGAAATGGAGCAAGGGAAAGCATGCCAATATAAGTTAGTGTTTATAAAGCACTGCATTTCATGATTCTCTCTAATACCTTCCATGTGTTCTCCGTAGCATTAACTTTAGTTTAATCAGTGGTAAAAGAAAGAAACACTGGCTAAGTTGTATATACTGCATGTTAGATGTGTTGTCTACACACATACACATAAGAATGGGATAACAGCTGGTTTACAAAACACATTTTCTAAATTGAAAGTTGGCTAGGTCATTTTCCTCTACATCTACAGACAAAGTTTTAAAACTGCCCCCAAGAGAGCCTCTGTTTCTAGGAATTTTTAAGTCTTTCTCCCTCCTTTACAGTCTCTAAAGACCACTGACCTCTGTTGCTAGGAAACCAGATCAAAGGTCATTTTTTGGTTTGACACTAGTATGTTAAGAGACCACAATTGTATTTGCTAGAAATTCTACCAGAATCTCCTGAGGAGTTCCAGTGTTTAGTATGAAACATTCTCTTAACATTTGTCCTCTGTCAGTATCTACCAAGCAATGTCCTCAAGTATACGGGTAAAGAAAAGAGACTGGTAGTTCTTACTTAATTAAAACTCATTATAATAATAATAAGAGTAACACACTGCTAACTCTTTTGAGATTGTCAGATAGTGAATCCAAGTGTGTTCTTAATCAAAATTCTCAAGCAACACCATGAACATTAGAATGTCGAAATGTCCTAGAACAGCATGTGAATAGAATGCTTCCTGAATGGAATGAGCCATATTAAATTATATCTGATGAAACAGTGCTACATGCTCAAAACTGAGCATGGCACTGAGAAGGAAGTGTGATATAGTGGAAAGAGTAATGCACTTGAGTTCCTACTCAGCCTCCTTTGTGATCCCAGACAAGATAACCTAACTTGGCAGATAAGGGATGGAGGTGGATACAGTGATAGGCTTATTAGCTATCATTAACCTTTCTGGACCTTAATTTCAATGATGGAATTGATAAGATTAGATGAGAAATTTCTCAATCCACATAGATTTTAGAGGGTCCATGAACTTGGATATGAAATAAAATTCCAACTTTATCTTCACTAATCTCTAGTTGAAATTTAATATTTCCTTCAATTATGAATGTAGACAACAACAAAAAAATATTCTGAGAAGGGCTTCACCTGGCTGCCAAACACACAAAAATTTTAAGAGGCCCCAGATCAGACAGTTTCTAAGGTTCCTTCCTAGCTCCAAATTCTGAATCAGCAATAAGGATGGAGAAAGAAAACATTCCCCTCCACATTCCCCCTTTATAAACCAAGGTGAGAATCCTGGGAGAATGTCACATATAAGGATTAAACCATTTGGCTTGAAATATCAAGTTAGTATGCTAGTAAGAATCATAGAGTCTGGTTTCAGCCCTTCCCCATTTGTGGGACACCCACAGACAAGCTGAAAGATCCACCCCTTAGGCTCTGGTGAGCCAAGTAAATTTTGGTTAATCCTCACCTGGGATTATGATCTGGGATGTGCTGCCTAAAGCTACAGAAAATGAGAAAAAGACCTGGCAGATGAGGGAGCTTAGCTGTCAGCTCGGCACAGCTGTCCTCACGATGTTCTGCTACTTCATATTCACACACTGGGTTCACTGGGGGCTTTCCAGCTGGTTAATGCTTATTCCTCACAACAATTCATAGAAGCAGGTTATTACATTAATCATCCTAAGGAAGATAGTAGACAACTGGCTGGTTTGAGAGCCAACCAGAATATCAGTGATAGAAACCAGGTTCCTTCACACCTGTTCTTCTGTTTAGTCCAATGACTTAAGCGGCCCTTGTTTCAAACATGTCATGGGCCTGCCTAAAATGCCAAATTTCCTCACACCTGCATAGGAGTCTTAACCAAGGCTTAGATATCTCCTGCCTGGTAGCTGCTTCAGTGGCAAAGTTAACTCTGCCTACAATCTGAACTAAAGTACCGAAATTTCAAGAGAGGCCCCTAAGATAAACAAATAGTTATGGTTTAAACATCAATTTCACTGAAGATTAATGACAGAATAGGATTTTTCATGGAAGAAGCTTAGACTTTTGAAATGAACAAATATGGCATGAAATCCATAAGACCAAACACTAATTCTTCAATAAATAAGTGGTCAAAAGATACAAACAAATATTTCTAAAAAGAATTGCAAGCTATTAACAACCACATGAAAAAATGCTACATCATTAATAGTAAGAGAATGCAAATCAAAGTAACCTTACACCCAGCAAAGTGACAAAGATGACAAAAGATGGGAATCATTGGTCAATATTGGAGGGGTAGTGGAAAGACGAGCACACTAATGCACTATTGGTGGAGCTGAAAAAACGGTCCAAACATTTGGAAACCAATTTGTAAATACATGATGAGAGAGACTAAAATATCCACATCCACTGACCCAGAGATTCCACTGAAAGACATATTCCACAAGAAGGCCAATGATTTTTTTTTAAGCCCCATATACACTTAACTTTTTCTTGTAACAGCAAAGAACTGGAAACAACGTAGATGCCCATTAATTGGGGAATGACTAAACAAGTTATGGTACATGAATGTAATAGAATACTACTGGGCTGTAGAAGAACTGATGCATAAACATGAAAACAATATACACAATGACAACAAAGTAAACTGAACCACCATATTAACATATGAAATTTAATGCTCTGAAATTATAACTAACCAACTGAAGTCTCAAAGGAAATCTGGGAAAGCACCTCCTTCCATTGCTTTCCAGAGGAGAATGTCAGGCCTTTTCAATGTGTTAGTTTTGCTGAAGTAGTGTTTTGTTTTTTTGGTTTTTTTTTTTGCTTTTTTAAATTTTTAGTTATAAGGGAAAACTCTCTGGGAGGGTAAGGGAAGATTCACTGGGAAAGGGAAATGATATTAAGAACAAAAACTATCAATAAAACTTTACTTTAAAAAGAAGGTATATTGATTGGGTGAGGAAGTGACGTACAGAAGAGGTAGATTTAGCCCAACATGAGAGACACAAACAATAGGAAATCATGATCTTTTCCCCCAACTGAATTTGTTTTCATTGAAGCAAGTGAGTCTGACATGAGTGGTGTCCCTGCCTAGAGGTCCAAGCTGGGACCACAAGCAGCAGCCACCATCTATAAAAGTGTCCCTCCAAAAGTGCTTATAGTGACAAACATCAGTCACCAATCTCGGAAATCTGATCTGTTTGCCATTTAAATCTATGTTATTCACTGGTGCTGGCTGCATTCGTGTCTAAAAATACAGGAAATCTGCAGCCTAAGCACATTTGGCCCGTTAGCTCATGGGGTTCTGATTTGAATACTGAACATGTGGAGTGGGACGAAGGTTTTGTTTGGATATCTGCTATCCATAAGGGGCGGAGGAGGAGGGAAAAAGGAAGTGTAGGTTGAGTTCTGCTGCTTACACTACAGAGAAAGAGTATGAATTTGTGGGCTAGGAGATTGGGTCAGAAGGATTATCCATTGAAGTAAACTCAGTTTTGGAGTTATGTGATAGATTCTCAGTAGCAAAGTAACAAACAAGGTTATTTTCTCTAGAAAAGTTCCCAAATAGTTAGAATCATCCCCTTTCTCCACTCATGAAGGCTCTAATCACTTCTTGCCTAAATTGTTGCAATGGCCTCATAATTGCAAACTCCATCCCTCGAGTCTCTCCTTTCTCCTCTGCCAGAGTGATATGCCAAAAACATAAGTCTCAGCATGTTACTGCTCTGCTCAAGAAGCATCAATGGCTCCCTGTTACCTCTAGGATCAAATAATAATAGACTGCTTGGCATTTAAAGCCCTGCAACAACAGGCTTCTTCCTACTTTATTAAATATTATTATTCTGCCGTCCGCATCCCATTTCCAATTCTACCTTTATATAGGTTGTTTCCCAAGCTTAGATCCTCTCACTTCTGTGTCTTAGAATCCAAAGCCTCCTTCAAAGCTCAGTTCAAGTTCTACTTCCTGTATGGAATGAAGTCTTTCCTGGCTATGGCACCCTCAAGGTGCTAGTTCCCCTTCCTACCAAAAAGATCTATTTTATATCTACTTATATGAGTATCTGTTGTTTTCCAATATAAAAGAAAAGTTCCTTGAGGACGAGGACTGATTCATTTTGGCTCTGTATCTCCAACATTGAGCGCAGTTCTTGGCACACTGCAGGCACTTAATAAATGCTTGTTGATTAATTTATTGCACTGATCCCCTTCCTGAGGCACCAGATTGTGTAATCAATAAATACCTGACCCACTTCATAGATAGCAAGAGTCACAGACTATTAAAGACAAAGTAGGGAGGGGCCAAATGGGATATGGATCCCATAGCAAGGCAAGAGGCCAAAGGCAGCTGTCTTCCACCAGAAAGGGTGTGGTACTCCTGGTCTATGTCCCCAGGCTCTAACGTGGGAGAGAAAAAGGAATCCAAGCTCTGGCATGTTTTTAAAGTCTGTAATAGAAATTATGGCAAGGCCAGCTGGGAATAACCAGAGATATTCATAGCCAAAGTCCTCTTCAGCTATCAAGGGGAGAGCCAGGGTGAGATAGGAACCTGACACCATTTTCTTTTTTCTTTTTTTTGCTTACATCCCTCCAGGTCCTGATTTCCAATCAATAAATATTTCATCCAAAAGGGGTGGGTACTTCCCCTCCTTCCCTCTCCTCCCCATACTTTTCCAAAACAACCCTACCAGCCACTTTCGCTCAGAGCCAGCGGCTATGGCACTCACCCATCAAAACACTCAGCAACTTCTGGACTCTGGAGTTGACGCCAACAATTCTGTAGAGTCCTTGCTCATTGATCCCTGGGAAAAGAAAAAGACTCTGATTTAATTAGAGGACCATCAATGCACAAATAAGGCTAATGCAACCTAATGCATTTCTTTCATTTCCTCAGCCTTCCTAATAACTGCTCTAATTAAAGTATCTTGTCACTCAGCCATGCTGCTGGGGAAGGGATGGACGGGATTTGGTACAGCTGTCTAGAATTTCATGGGTGGACTACACACTATAACCCTGGTGTTAGTCTGGTAATCAGAGGGGAAAGATCTCCAACCTCCCCTGCCAGAGGCAGCATCTGGACAGGCTGAAAGATGTCAGTAATAATGGCAATAATACATGTGTATTATTTATATAAATATATGGGTGTATATGCATATCCTTATGCGTATATTAGAAATAAATATATGCGTGTGTGTGTGTAGCCAACAACAGAGATAAGTAACAAAGAGGTACACTTTGGATTTTTATGATGCTATTCTCCAATACCAGAGTATGAAATACTTAATGGTGACGACACTCTCAGTTTTACAAATGGTGGCCAAAGCACATATAGTTGGTAGTTAAAGAAAGAACTTATTAAGAACATAGCTAAGCAGTTAGGAAGTCTACTCTTTTGTTTTGTTTTGTTTTGGTTTTTTTTAGCTAGGCAATGGGGTTAAGTGACTTGCCCAGAGTCACACAGCTAGTAAGTGTTATGTGTCTGGGGCCGGATTTGAACTCAGTTCCTCCTGAATCCGGGGCGGTGCTCTATTCACTGCACCACCTACCTGCCCCCCCAGCCTGCTCTTTTGTTATACAAATGTTTGCCTGTATAAAAGTTTTTTTAAGACAGATGATAATATCACCTTCCTCTTTATTCAATACCAGGAAAGAACTAGTTGGTCTTTGGGGTTTATTTTATTTTGTTATTGATTGATGCCTTTAGGTTTTTTGTTGTTGGTTTTGTTTTGTTTTGTTTTTTTAACCACAGACAAATACAATCCCCTTCCAATTGAACTCTCCCTTGAAGGAGAAAAACAAGTTAAGCAAAACAAATTGAAAAATAAAAATGTCTCTCAACTCTAAATATTCACTAAGCAACAACAGTTTTAGAAAGGAAAAATACTATTATCTTCTGATAGTACATTCAACATCGCAAACCTGGAGGCTGCCCACATTTCTATTGAAAGGATTTCAATACGTTTTATCATATTTCCCCTTTTGGAAGCTCATTGTAAAACGGTCACCTAAATGATCCAACAAATGTTGACCCTTTTTTATTCATTTATATCTCCATAAATCTGGAGAAACGGATCTTTACAACATGGTGAAAAAAATAGTCACAATCCTATTTTATATAGAAGGATATTTTGAATCAAGAGCTCATGGTGTCTTTGTACTCTCTGCTCCATCTTATTTATCTGTCTTTTCTACCTATCTTATCTATTTCTCTATCTCTCTACCTACCTACTATTTATCTATGAGATACTTCATAGCAACAAATTATTATGCTAGAGCCACTGGAAAATATGTTATGGCCAAACAAGGCAGGGTCTTGGAACATGCAAGTATTGGACATGAATTTGCTGAATTCTTAATCAATAATTTACAGAGAAATATGACTATCTAAAGTATGGGTACCTAGAATATATAGGTAAAATGAGGTGATCTGCAGCTACTAAAAGTCTTAGAGTCTAACCCATTCAAAGCTTAAACACAATGAGTGACTCACCTAAAGTCACAGAAAGGGGGATAGCCACTGAATTCTGTGACACTGTAGGGCTATACCTTCTGAGACAATCAATTAATAAGAATATTGGCTCAAATTATATAGTAATTCTCTCAAAACTGTTTCAGAGTTGGTAGTTTTTACAAAGGCTTTATGATATCTTTATGATATCTTGGTAGGTTAACTCTCCAACTGTTTTATATAATTTTACATTATAAATAGTATTTCTTTTTCCAAATATTTCTCCTTATTTCTATTAGTAATGTATAAAAATGTTTTTTTCCCCTGGGTTTATCTTAACAAGTAAGGATTAATTATTTCTTTCTTTAATTTTTCAGTGGAAGATCTTGAATTAATATGTCATCATGTCATTTGGTAAAAGAGATTATTTTGTGCTCATCTTTGCCAATGTTCATTTCCTTAATTTTTCTCTTCTTACTGCTATAACTATTATTCCTAAAATTTTGTCAAATATTTTGGGTAATGAATTACCATGTAAGAGTAATAATAAGGGTAATACTGAATAGCCCAACTCCTTATCTCCTGACTCTGCTTCAGAATCTCCAGACTTTTCCACCTCCATCCTAGTGGTCTCCTTATCCTGGAAATGTTTCCACCTCTAATGCCCCCTTTCTTTAATTGGTGGATTTTGGCCAAGAACCACTGTTTAAAGAAGTTCACCAACCTTGCTCACTTCTTACCCAAGTCAGATTATATTGAAACTGTGCACATAGATATATACCTTTCCCCATTCCTTGTTTTCTAGTTTCCTATAATGTGCTATCTTCCCTCATTAGAATGTAATTACACTCACTGAAGGTGGAGACTGTCTTTTTTTTGGCTTTTATTTATATTCTAAGCACTTGTAGCACATAATAAAAATCATTTTTTTCCTTCAAAATTTCAAAATCAATCTTTCCTCTTTCTTTCACTCCTATCTATGGCCACTTTGCACAGCCCTCTCTCACTTAAAACCTATTCACCTACAAGTTATGGCATCATCTTCCTGATATCATGGTCCTCTTCGAGAGCAAAGGACAAACCACATAACTATCTATGGAAGTAGTATGTTATGAAGTTAGAGGACTGAAGTGCAAATCCTACCTCTCCCTTGGCAACATTGTGCTATCAACTAACTCTCATTTGGGATGTATAAGACAGAGCAATGAAAAATGGTATACCGAGGAGTGAATAACTAGACACTCAATCACTCATTCAAAGCCAGTCTAATAATCTAAGAACTGTTTAATGGCCTCTGTTACTGATATTCTAGAACAAAATGCAGAGAGGACCAGATCTTACAGGTTAATGATAATTTTGACTAGAACCCATGGAGAAGATGATGTGTTCAGAAAGGCCAGGGAATGAGGCACACTGGATTACTTCATTCTCCGATCTCTCTCCTCCAATATCATGTACATTGGGTCTCTTCTATGAACTTCTACTAGTATTTTCATAGCTGTGTTTGAATAATTGATTTCTCTATAATTGATTAAACTCTATGAATTTTATGTTGTAAAAGATATCATTCTGAGAAGGGGTCCTGTTTTTGTATCCCCAGTTCTTAATTAGCATGGTGACATATAGTAGGTGCTTAATAAATGTTTACTGATTGACTGATTTGTAAAGAACCTGCTCTTATGAGTGATGGTGGTGGTCCCCTACCATGGTCAGGCTATACCTGCAGTATTGTTGTGTTCAGGTCTGGGTGTCACACTTTATTTGTTTTTGTTTTTTAATGTGAGGCAATTGGGGTTAAGTGATTTGCCCAGAGTCACACAGCTAGTGAATGCTATGTGTCTGAAGCTGGATTTGAACCCAGGTCCTCTTGACTCCAGGGCCAGTGTTCTATCCACTACACCACATAGCTGCCCTGGGTGTCACATTTTAAGAGCATTCAGAAGTGATGGCAAATGGTGTTGCAATGAACTTCTTAACAATTATAGGTGTCCCAGAATGGAATGGGCTTGCCTTGGGAAGTAATGGGTTACATGATGTGGAAGTGCTCAAGCCAAAGCTGGATGACCCCTTTTGGGTTGAAGAAGAGAGGAATGTGGGGCAAGTTCTGGCAGCGTTGGACTAGGTGGACTCTGAGACCCCGTGATATACCCATTGATTGTGGTATTCTGGCAGTTAATGAAATCACTTAAAATTGGGAAGCAGCAGGCAGTAGATAATATGCTACAAACGGCTGTGCAACCTTCATGGAGAACAATGCCATCTGTTGAGCTCCTTTACCTCTGGTTTCCACAGCATGGATGCACTTCCTGATTATGCTGAAGCCAATGGTGTCCAACTGTGCAGCTGAAAAAGAAAGGAGGGAGATTTTTTTTTTAGAGCAACCACTGGAACCAACATCATGGTGAAATTTCTGCTTGTTTCCCATCAGTTTGTAGGCTCCTGGAGAGCTAGGACTGCTTTTTGCCTTTCTTTGTATTTATTTCCAGGGCTTAGCCCAGTGTCTGGCACATAGTTGGTGCTTAATAAATGCTGGTTTACTAACTATTCAAAAAGAAAATATACTTACCTTTCCAATAAAGAGATGGGAAGTAATTCGGTGCTCATCAAAAATGCTTTCAACTTGGGAGCTCCCTTTTACTCACTTTCAATAATTCAGTATTATTTATTAAAAATCCGTGGTGAAATTCTTTGTTATAAGGTATGGCTCTTTGGGAGAGGGGAGGGGGGGAGATAAAGGGGGACATCTAGGTGATGTTAAAAACAAAGGCTACTGGGGTGGAGCCAAGATGGCAGGGTAAAGGTAAGGGCTCATTTGAGCGTTCCCAAATTGTCCTCCAAACAACTTTAAAATAATGCTTCAAAATGAATTCTAGAGTGGTAGAACCAACAAAAGCATAGACTGAAACAATTTTCCACACCAATAAAACATAGAGGGTCTGCAGGGAAGGTAAGTCTAGCACAGACCACGCACCCAACAAGCCAGCAGCAGGCCTCAGGAGCTACTGAAGCTACAGCAGTGTCTTGATCAACATTCCAGGGTGAAAAAAAGTACTGCTGGTCACTCACATACCAGAGCACGTGCCAGGAGTGCAGTGACCACACCTCTCCTAAGATCATACCAACTTGGAAGAACTGAAAACTTACAGACCTTCAAAACTAGTTCTGAAAACAGCTGCACCAAAAAAAGCCCCTGAAGGTTGGGACAGTGGCCCCTCCATCTTGGGAGCAGAGCCCAACTTTAACATTATGTTAAAAGTCAATAAATAGGTTAGAAAAATAAGCAAACACCAAAAGAAGAACCTGACCATAGAAAATTACTATGGTGACAGGGAAGATCAAAACAAACTCAGAAGAAGACAATGAATTCAAAACCGCTACATCCAAAGCCTCAAAGAAATATGTGAATTGGTCTCAGACAAAAAACAAAAAATTCCTGGAAGAGCTCAAAAGGGATTTTTAAAATCAAATAAGAAAGGTAGAGGAAAAATTGGGGTAAAAAAATTAGACTGATACAAGAAAATCATGAAAAGAGAGTCAACAGCTTGGTATAGGAGGCACAAAAAAAATGAAGAAAATAGTACTTTAAGAAACAGAATAGGCCAAATAGTAAAAAAGGCACAAAAATCCACAAAAGAGAACTCAACTCCTTTAAAAATAGAATTGGCTAAATGGAAAAGAAAGCTCACTGAAGAAAATAATTTCTTAAATTGGGAAAATGGAAACTAAAGACTCCATGAGACATCAATAAACAATAAAACAAAAGTAAAAGAATGAAAAAAATAGAAGAAAATGTGAAATATCTCATTGGAACTGACCTGGAAAACAGACCCCAGAGAGATTATTTAAGAATTATTGGATTACCTGAAAAAGAGCCTGGACAACATCTTTCAAGAATTTATTGAGGAAAACTGCCCTGATATCCTAGAACTAGAGGGTAAAATAGAAATGGAAAGAATCCACTGATCACTTCTTGAAAGAGATCCCAAAATGAAAACTCCCAGGAATATTATGACCAAATTCCAGAGTTCCCAGGTCAAGGAGAAAATACTATAATCAGCCAGGAAAAAAAAAAAATTCAAGTGTCATGGAGCCACAGTTAAGATAATACAAGATTTAGCAGCTTCTACATTAAAGGACTAGAGTGCTTGGAATATAATATTCCAGAGGGCAAAGGCACTAGGATTATAACTGAGAATTACCTACCAAGCAAAACTGAGCACAATCTTTCAAAGGAAAAATGTGCATTTAATGAGCTAAGGACTTTTAAGCATTCCAGATGAAAAGACCAGAGCTAAATGGAAAATATGACTTTCAAATACAAGACTCAAGAGAAGCACAAACAGGTAAACAAGAGAGAGAAACCATAAGGAATTCAATAAGGTTAAACTTTTTACATTCCTATATGGGAAGATGCCACTCATAATTCCTAGGAACTTTATCTTTGTAAGGACAATTAGAAGGAGTATACATAGACAAGAGGGTATGGATGCAAATTGGCCACGATGAGATGATATCTAGAAAAATAAAATTAAGGGGTGAGAAAGAGGGATGCACTGGCAGAAGGGGGAAGGGAGAGATAGAATGGAGTAAATTATCTTACATAAAAGAATCGTTTAAGAGCTTTTACAGTGAAAGGGAAGATACTGATGGGGCTGCAGGGGTGGCAGACAACGTTTGAACCTTATTCTCATTGGAATTGGCACAAAGATGGATATAGAAATCTATCTTACCCTATAGGGAAATAAGAAGAAGAAGGAGATGAGAGGGGAGATTGAGGGAGGTAATGATCAGAAATAAAACAGTGAAAAGACAGTAGAATAAATAGAAGGAAAATAGAACAGAGCAAAATACAGTTAGTAATCATAACTGCAAAAAAGAATTTTTATAGCAAGTTTCTCTGCTAAAGGCCTCATTTCTTAAATATAGAGAGAACTGAGTCAAATTTATAAGAATATGAGTCATTTCCCAATTGATAAATGGTCAAAGGGTATGAAAGGCAGTTTTCAGATGAAGTAATCAAAGCTATCTATAGTCAAATCCAAAAATGCTCTAAATCACTATTGATTAGAGAAACTCTGAATTATCACCTCACACCTATCAGATTGGCTAGTATGACAGAAAAGAAAATGACAAATGTTGGAGGGGACATGGGAAAATTGGGACATTAAAGAATTGTTGGTGGAGTTATAAACTGATCCAAGCATTCTGGAGAGCAATTTGGAATTATGCCCAAAGGTTGTAAAACCCTTTGACTCAGCAACACCCCTACTAGACCTATATATCAAAGAGATTTTTTTTTTAAAATGGGAAAAGATCTGTATACACAAAAATATTTATAGCAGCTCTTTCTTTTTGGTGGCAAAGAACTGGAAATTGAAGGGATGCCTATGACTTAGGGAATGCCTGAACAAGCTGTAGTATATGATTGTGATGGAAT
This sequence comes from Vombatus ursinus, assembly GCF_900497805.2. Lineage (NCBI taxonomy): Eukaryota > Metazoa > Chordata > Mammalia > Diprotodontia > Vombatidae > Vombatus > Vombatus ursinus. The sequence goes on from NW_020954641.1 coordinate 39,214,503, forward strand.
AAAGAAAGGAAGAGAATCTGGAACTCAACATTTAAAAAAACAAAAAAATGTTAATTATTTTTACATAATTGGGAAAAAATTTAAGTATTTTTTAAAAAATAAAGGATATTGATAGAGATCTTTTAAAAAAAGAATAATCTATGGTATGCTGCTAGGTAGGTAAGTCAAGGTGGTCAAACAAAGAAATGCAGAATATACACCAAAATATTGACAGCAACACCATTTTTGTGGTTAAAAAAAAAGAATCAGAAACAAAGCAGATGCCCACTCTCTGGACAACGGCTAAACCAAAGAGGATGCATCAAGGTAAGGGGATGTTACTATGTCATAAGAAATCCTAAATAGGCAGAAGTCAGAGACACATGGGAAGGTGGCACCTGAAAGATGCTGGGGGGAAAAACCACAGTAAATGATATCCATTTAAATGGAAAAGGGAAAGGAAGAGGACAGGAGGGGAAAGGAGAGAAGGGAATACTGGATTCCAGGGAAGAGTTGAGAAAACACTCCTGCTCTTCTTTGCAGAGGGGGGGGGGTTATGGCGTGGAATATAACATAAACTGTCAGACACGCTTCATCACTTCACTGTGTTTGTTGAATCATTTTCTCTCCTTTCTTTACTTCAAAAACAAAAGCTTTTATTTTCTCTTTCAGTCAGTCAATCAATACCGATTTATCAAGCACGTGCTATGTGCCAGAGGCCTGTGCTAAAGCACTGGGCATACAAAGAAAGGTAAAAAATAGTCCCTGTTTTTGTTTTGGTTGTCTTTGTTACAAGGAATGGCTTGCTTGTAGGACAGAGATATATTCAGAAATGAAAGAGAGGTAACAATAAAAAGACCTAGCTAGAGGGCTACAAAAAAACTACATGATCCCCAATTGAGGAGAAAGGCTGACAACTCTACTCATATGACAGAAAAGGGAGAAAACACCAGAGGGAAATTGAAGTAGCCACGAAACACCTCAGTTGAACCCCTGGGGGTAACCAAGAAGAGGCCATGGCATCCCTTGATGTAAAGGACCAGGTGAGAGAACAGACACTAAAAGATCTTTAACTCTTGTTATCTTGCTCCCAGAGCCTCCAATGTCATTCAGAAAATAATTAATAGTGACACCGTCACCCATGAGGAATTCATTCACCATTGGGCCTAAGGTGTGGATGACCACTGAAATCCATTCAGGATAACACACAAAGCGATCTTTATAGGCTCACACTTGACTGCTGATTGCTGAGCATCATGACCTGCATGAAACACTCTCAGTGACAAAGCTGACATTTAATGGCTTATGATTAAGACTGAGAAGGGTCTAAGAGAAGGAAGGTTATTTGTCACTGTTTTGTCATTGTCCCATGGCAAAAAATTCATTTTTTTCAAATATAAACTCTAAGCAGAATTTAGATTGATCTTCTATTAATCCCAAATTAATTTTTTCTTCCTGTCTTGCCACATTTGGGAGATCCATGGAGCCATCCAAGATAAAAACCTTGAAAATCTCTGTTAACTCTGACAGTCCAACAACAACAACAAAAAAAAAAAAAGAATTATGAATTTTCACAGGAACCACTCATCTCAAAGGGGGAAAATGTGTTCTTATTATAAAGACACTTAATCTTGAAGACTGAAAAGAGAAAGAAAATAACCTTCTCCTCTTCCCTTTGGGCCACCTTTAATACAAGGAATCCTTCTTTGTACTCTGGCATGTTGCATGGTGCTAACTCAAGTCTGTTCTTTTCTTGGTAGAAATGAAATATTTATGTTGGGCAAATTATGATGTCCCAAGGCTTCTGACTGGAACCTAAAAATGAAATCTAAGGCATTCTTACTAATATAAAACTCAATTAATTTGTGGCACTGCCATTTTTCAAATTTAATTTAAACAAAGTAATAATACACAGGCCAAATTCTTGCTGGAGTGAATTTTCATTCCTTCCTTAGCTATCAGAACATAGCCTGTGGGAAATGTTTTCTGGTCTGTTTTTTGGTTGGTTTTTTTTTTGGGGGGGGGAATTACTTGTAGCACTTACTTTTCCATAGTGTTCATAATTGTGACAATGTCTACCTGAAGCCTTTTAGGCTTATTCAGAAAAAAGAAAACTTCAAAGGTTAGTCAAAGGACAGGGATATTTGGAGTTTGAGTGGGAGAGTGTGAGGGATTGTCTGATGTTGGCTACTGCCACATGAGGATTGTGGCAAGATGGGGTAGGAACAAGATATTAGGAAGTAACCGGAGCTCACGCTCCTGAGGCAGTGGGCAGTGCTATGTGGAGCTGTGATAAGCTGGAGAAGGAACAGGATACAAGGAAGTAGCCGGAGAACGTGCTCCTGAGGCAGGGGGCTGTGCCACGTGGGAGTGGGACGGCAGAGAACGAGTTCCCTTTGTCTAGTCCCCTCCCTAGGTGCAATGTCAACCCCAGACGTCTCCTTCCTGACTTCCTGGGTCACGTACTTTCCCTTTGTGTAGCACTGACCCCAGACGCCTCCTCCCGGTGTCTGGGCCTGACTTCCTGTGTCACATACTCTCCCTTTGTCTATGCACTAACCCCAGATGCCTCCTTCCTGTATCCGGTCCTAGCCTCCTGCGTCACGTCCTCTCCCTTGGTGCAACACTAAACCCAGACATCCCCTTCCAGTATCTGATCCTACAATCAATGACTAGTAGGCGGGCTGAGGAGGAGGGGCTAAGTAGGTACTTAAGGAATGGTAGGGATCGGAGCTCGCTCTCTCTTGCTCCTGCTCTCTTGCTCTGACTTTCCTGCTTGGCCTTGCTGCGATGGCCTCTGAATAAAGCTGGAGTGTTTGCACCTCCTGATCGGCTCATCTCTGTGTTTATCCGGGTGGGCACCGAAGACTGGTAAGTATGACTCTGGCAGCCTGCTCCTTATAGGAGGAGAGTGCACGGCATGACCAGCACAGGAGAGCTGCTTTTATTTCTATACACACACACACACACACACTGTGTGTGTGTGTGTGTGTGTGTGTGTGTGTGTAAAAGTAGTTAAAGTCCAGAAACTTTTTTCCTCACTTTTCAGCTACTGGTGGCCCATTAAACCACTTAACTATTTTACAAGAGGATGCTTGGTTCAAATGGGCCCACCCTGAGCCCTAAGGGAAGTCTGCTTTTAAAGGCAAAGCACCATCCTACTTCACTACAATATAAACTTCTTGCAAAGTTTTTGGGAATCCAGCTACGTCTTAAAAATGCAGAGGACAAATACCAAGGGGTGCATAACTGGCCCATGAAGAAAAAAACACTAAACCACTTTCCTGAAGGAAGAATGAGTCTAGAAAGTCAACACAACATCATGGCTGACCATTTCTTTCAAGAGTGGTGGGAAGTACGATTTTTCCCTGATAATTCTAAGCTGGCGAGAAGAACAACACCCCCACACACAAAAGAACAAAACTGGGGAATTTTTTAGTTAAACACTATTTTCCACCATAGACTAGCAGGCACAAAATATTACCATTAAGAAATCAGGATCATTCTCTACCCCCCCACACAGAAAATCTCTAAAATGACTCTTTTCTCTAAGAATACAGAAAAGCCAAAACAAAAACAAAATCAACAAACAATAACCCAAATTCTGCCATCATGTAGAGAACTGAGAGTTGGGAAAGCCTGAATTCAAATTCCACCTCTGACATTTACTAGTTACATGGCTTTGGGTAAGTCAATTTATTTCTTTGAACTTCAGTTTTGTAAATCACAATCCCCACGGAACTTAGCTGTTAGGGTTGTTATGAGTCTCAAATGGGATCATGCAGGTAAAGTGATTTGCAAACTACAATGTGCTATACAAATGTCTATTATTGTTGTTACTGTTGACCAGTTAACTGGTTGTCACTGTTACAAATTATTACCTCCCTCACTCCAGGGACAGAGTTTGGCTTCTAGAGTCATTCTTTGGATTTCCTGCTAAACATGACTGCTGTTACTTAATTAGTAGGTTTTACATTATTATTTGACGTGAGTATGAACAAGGTAATAAATACAAATTTCAACGAGTAGGACCAGCCTCCACCATGGGGGTTTATCAGCTAGCCAAGGCTTCATCTCCTCCTCTGAAACTGAGGAAGGAAAGTAGGCTCCCCTTAACTTAAAGGGTTGAGAATGCCACCAATGGACAGTCTCTGCTAATAACTGAGAAAGTCGGGAACAATCCCTCCAGATGGAAACAGCTGAACTTAATCCCCACAAGCAGGTGACTCAGCTCTTTCACTGAGCCAAAGCTCAGGAAAGGTCAGGGATTTATTTGCAATTTCTGTATCCTTATAATCACCAGAAATAATCTCTCATTAAATATCTATCAGGCTTGTATTATTCCTCCATTTGACTTGCAATAAGGCACTGTAGGAACGGTTAACTTCAAGTCCCAAAGTTCACCTTTCTCCAGCTTTATCTCCTTCCCTTAATACAGTGCCCACATTTGATACATTGGGTAGTTTGATCAGCTGCTATAAAAGTTCCACAAGGTTCATGCTAGTTACTTGTGATGAAGGATAACAGTTCAACACCTTCCCAACTTAGAAACTGACCATTCCCACTTCTCTTCCCTTTTTCACAGTTTGGAGCCTCAGCATTTCATCTCTTTCTGAAGAAAGGTGGCCAAGGTTTCTGCAACAGGATGAGAAAGGAAGAGCTCCAGAGGATAAAGGGGAACACCTGTCATTAGTTAAGTCTTATGGTTATGGCCCTGTGCCCAGTGACCTACAAAAGTTCAGGCAAAGTTCTTTCTGAAGGAGATGTGTGCCTCTGATGTGGCCAGATCATTAACACAGAAGGTTCAAATCTCTTGACCTCTCACACAACTACCTTCACTTAATACATGGGTGTCAGGGCTTTGACTTCTACCAACCCAGGAGAGATCCAGCTTTAACATGATGCTGCAGGAACTTCAATTATCTTCCCATGGACTGATTATTTAATATCCAGCACAGTCCAATGGAAAGAGCAACGGAACTGAGAGACGAGGCAGGGAAGCAAGGTTCAAATTTTGACTTTACCACTCACTAACTTGAATAAGTCACTCAACATCTTCTAATTTTGGATTCCCCATCTTTAAAATGAAAGAGATGGACTAAGATATAACTTATGTGTAACTAAGTTCTCTTCCAGTTCTAAATCTATAAATGCAAATAAGTTCACCCCCTTTTTTTCTACATGAAAAGGTTCTCCCTGTGTTAAGATCAGCTCCAATTTAACCCAAGACTCAGAGACTAAGGAAATTTGTTTGATAAAGTTTTGATCATTATGGGGGGAGGGGGGAGGTTGTGTGCCCGTGTGTGGCATTGTAAGATGATGACTTTTCTAGCCACAGCAACTCTTGCAAAGTTCAATTCAAGAAGTGTTTACTAAACACCCACAATATACAACATTCTATGGTAGCTGTTAGGGTACAAAGCCAAAAAACAAAAAAACAAAAAACAAAAACAACACATCAGTCCTGGTTTGGTGGAGTTTGTTTTGTATTCATATTAGCAACATTACCAGTACCTAAAGTATTCAAGTTGCTCTATCAGAATTTTTTTTTTCCTGAATCCATAAATTGTTAACTTGCCCTATGTACCACGTGCAACTCCTGATGCATATTAGAGTTACCAGTTTCCTTATCTAATCTTCTTCTTTTCCCCACCTCTAGATGATAAGTTCTTTGAGGGCAGAGACCAAACCCATTTAGAGTCTACAGAAAAATTAAAGCTCATTAAGAGAAGGGCTGGGTTTTTTGGCCTTTCTTTGTATCCCCAGTACTTAGTATACTAGGTGCTTATTAAATACTTGTTGACTTGACTCCTACAGGAATAAGAACACCAGAGACCACATGTAGCATTTGTGGCTAGATGGGGCAATGGATAGGCTGGTTGTCAGGAAAATCCGAGTTCAAATCCAGCCTCAGATACTTATTAGCTGCTTGACCTCAGGTAACTTGCTTAACTTCTATTTACCTCAGATAATAGGGATAATAATAGTACCAATCTGTAAAATGCGGATATTAATAGCACCTACCTACCAGGGTTGTTTTGAGGTTCAAATGAGATAATATTTCAAGTGTTCAGTACAATGGCAAATAGTAAGTGCTATATTGTCCTTCGTTTTGCAAGAGGACCAAAATGATATCACTACGCTAGAGTCAAGTTTCAGTGTGTCCGACTGTGACTGATCAGACCAATATGAGCTCGGAATACTCTATCACAGGTTGGGCACAAATAGTCCATGTGAACCTTTAGGGTAGATTCTCTAAGTTTGCATTTCTTGCATTTCTCTTGAGCTATCTCAATTCTGCTTTGCTCATAGAGCACAGTACTTTCTCTGATGAGGGCACGCCATGCTGAGTGGTCCTGTGCCAGTGTCTCCCATGTCACACAATCAATTCCAAAGTTCTTAAGAGAGACCTTGAGAGTGTCCTTGTATCACTTCTTCTGACCACCATGTGAACACTTGTCCTATGTGAGTTCTCCATAAAAGTCTTTTTGGCAAGTGTACATTTTGCATTCAAACAACATGGCCAGCCCATCAGAGTTGCGCTCTCTGAAGCAGAGTTTGAAGGTTTGGCAGTTTAGTTTGAGAAAGAACCTCAATGTCTAGTATTTTATCCTGACAGGTGATCTTCAGAATCTTCCTAAGCTATATAAATTTTAGCTATTATTACCATCATCACTATCGTCATCATCACCATCATCATAATTATTATTATTAACCCTCTAGGATTCTTTCCATGTAATCCTGTATATTCCACCTACCTGCACTGGTGCCTTCATAGGCACCAGTGCATAGTAGGCTAGACGTGGAGTCAAGAAGATCTAGTTTCAAATCATGCCTCTAACAATGACTGTTTGACCATGACAAGTTTTCAGAGCCTCAGACCCTCTTAAGAGTTCTCTACAAAGTAATCAATGGGTTGTTGTCTGTGTTAGTGGGGAGATTTCTCACACCAAGAAAATCACCAACCCTTTACTTAGTGCCCTGTTGACTGAGCATTCCCCAACCTACCTGCCTCCAACTCTACTCCCCAACTGGACTCGTTCAAAGCAGGGGCCATCTCTTATCCAAACTTCAAATTTCCCTGGCATTCTGCATGGAATTCTGAACACATTAAGTTTGTTGGATTGGTTTAAGGCAAAAAAGAGGTGAAACACTTCGGAGAAGGAAGGTAGAAAGGGCATCCCTGATGCAGCAAAAGAAGAAGGTTCTTGAGTTAGAGGCACTGCCCAAACCAGGAAGGTCCTCATCAATTCTTTATCCCCCCATTCTTAGATGTATAAAACATGTTAGCTATAAAACATATATTAGGGCAATGTCCTAAATTAAAGAAGCTTCTGAGGGAAAAGACTAAACGATCTGATCAAAAATTAAAGGTTGAAAAGTACAGAAAAATTGGGTTGGATAGGAGAACAGTTGACAAAGAATCTTACAGCAGACTCTAGATTAACATGACAATGACAAGGAGGCAGGTCTATTCTGTCTTCTCTAGATTTTTATTTTAGAGATATTAATTAACTAATTTATTTTTAGTTTTCAACAGTCACTTCCATAAGATTTTGAGTTTTAAATTTTCTCTCCCTCGCTGCCTCTCTCCCCAAGACAGTGTGCAATCTGATATAGGCTCTCTCTATATATTCTTATTAAACATATTTTCACATTAGTCATGTTATAAAGAAGAATTAGAACCAATAGAAAGAACCACAAGAAAGAAGAAACAAACAAAACAGAAGAGAATAAAGAAGACCAAATAGCGTGCTTCAATCTGCATTCCAACTCCATAGTTCTTTCTCTGGATGTGAATAGCATTTTCCATCATGAAACTTTTGGCGATGTCTTAGATCCTTGCTTTGATGAGAAGAGCTAAGTCTCTCAAAGTTAGTCTAGATTAGGGACTTTTAGAGGACACATTCTATACCCAGGAATTTACCATATTATTTCAAAGGGCCACAGAGGCTTATTTATTCACATTGGTAAGATATGCCAGTCACTATGCTAGGTGCTGAGGATTAAAAAAAAAAGCAAGCAAGGAGCATACTTTCTTATACCATGCAAATGGGTGTGCCCAAAAGTAGTTATTTTTTGAACCAGGAAGTAAGCAGAGTCAACTGAATTAGGATACAATGGACTTTTTTCTACCCCCTGAATTACTCTGTATTATTAGGAAAACTGTTTCATCTCTCTGGGTATCTGTCCTCTCCCCATCATGAAATAGGGATGTTATTACCTGACCTCCTTCAATGAAAAGTTTTTTAAAGGGGCCTCAGTAATAAATTTTGAGCTTGGTGGACAAGGATGCTAAGTAAGCATCCAATGGCATTACCACTTCCTAAAAAATACTCAAGTGTGAGGGCAAAATAAAAGGCAAAGTGGGGGGAGGTAGGGATGAGGGGGAGAAACAGGGGTGGGAAGGAAGTAATAGGAGACAAGAAAGAATCATGACTTCAGACCTGGAAGGGTACTTAAGTATCTATTAGATCCTCACTTTACAGTGAAAGAAATTAAGGCTCGGAGAGGGTAACTTGCTGAAGCTTGCACAGTTATAACATACAACATACCTCAAATGTTTCCTTCATTACAAAAAAAATTATCTTAGAAACACAGAATCTCAGAATTGGAAGGGGCTTCAGAGGTCCAGAAGATATCTCCATTACATGTCTGGCAAGAGGTCATCCCCTCACCCTGACTGTTTTTTGTTCACTAATATAAACTATTTTCAAAAAAAGAGTGATGCAAAGCTAAAAATGCTATATAAATGAGGTGTTGTTATACTAAATAGCACACCACTGATGGAGACAACCAGGTAGCCCGAATGCACAAACAGGGCAGGAAAAGCAGCAGAACAGATCACTAATTTGGGATGCTAGAGATCACTAGAGTGCTTCTCTCTCTCCAATCACCAAAATGTCATTCGTTATATGGCAAAAAATTGCATTGGCTTAGGAACAGTGCACTAAATGCAAGTTCTTACCACAGAGCTTATGCAAGATGTTTGCAATTGGAAGGGGGAGGGGGAGAACAGAAACTAGAGACAGTCAGCCACCATTAGCTCTTCAGTCAGAGAACAGTTAGCCACCATTAGCTCTTCTAAGTTGGCTACACTGGTTGGAAGACAGGCCTCAGGTCTGACAGATTCCCAAGCAGAAAAGTAAAACTGCAACTTGAAGGAATTCCTAACTACAAAAAACAAAACAAAACAAAACAAAAAACAAAAACAACAAAAAAAACTTCATTGTCCTAACTTCAATTTAGGAGGTCATATAGTATAGCGGATGGAGCACTAGATTTGGACTTTGAGGACCTGAGTCTGAATCCTAGTGTTGACGATTATTACCTGTTTGACTCATATCACCTTTTTTAGATTTTGCTACCTTATTCAATGAAATCCAAATATATAATGGCCATAGCTTACAAGGCACTTTGTGCTAGGTGCTGGAGGTACAAAGGATAAATATAAAATAATCCCGGCCCTCAAAAAACAGGGGTCAAGGGAGAAGATAGGACAAATACATTAGTAAGTAAATACAAAGGTGAGCTAGGTGACACTATGGATGGAGCACTGGTCCTGGAGTCAGTAAGACCCAAGTTCAAATGTGATTTCAGACACTTGTAAGTTATGTGACCCCAAGCAATGTATTTGTCTCAATTTCTTCATCTGTAAAATGGAGATAAAAACAGCACCTACCTCCCAAGATTATTTTGAGGATGAAGTAAATTTGTAAAGTGTTTTGCAAACTAAAAGTGCTATATAAATGCTAACTATATATTATGGAAAATTTCAAAAGAGAGCCATAGAGGAGGTAATAAATACTTAACTGACTGATTGACAAGGTGGCATTTCAGCTGTACTTTGAAGGAAGAAAGGGGTCCTATGACAGATGGATGGGAAGAAAGTATATTCCAGATATGGGGGACCATTAGTGCAAAGGGACCCAGGCAGGAGATGCAATGTTGTATTCAGGAAATAACCAGTAGGCCATTTTGCCTGGAAAGGAGAGTAAGTGGAAGGGAATAATATGAAATAATGATGGAAAGGTAGATGTGAGCTAGATCATGGAGGGCTGAAAAATGCCAGGCTGAAGAATCCATTGAACTAGACCAAAAAATCTCTTTGAATTTAAAATTCGATAAACTTAAGTATCCTCATTCCTAGGGCTAGAGGTGGCCACTTGAACAGAAACAAGCACATTGCAATGCAGGCCTGAAATCTACTTCAAACCAACAATTGCCTGACATAATTCTGCTGTGCTCCCAGTTTTCCAACTCTTTAATCCTATCAGTCTACATATGGAAAGACAGATCTTGACCATCCGTTTTACACAACATGCCCCATTCTGACAAAGGGTGTATACACCACAATCTACACAAAAGACTGACAGATATTCAGTTTAGAGAAACACTATCCTGTGCCATGATCAATAGCTACCCATTCACATATTCGTGCCATGACCTCTAAACAGACTCTGTACACAGACATATTCTTTACCAGAGGAAAGGCCCCTCGAATGGGTCTCAGCAAGTTATGGGAATGATTGCCACTTCCCTAAGGCTCGTGCTCCAACAGGTTTTTCCTGTTTGAGATGCTTTTCATGGGATCATTTTGCTCACTTTTCTTCGGTTTATTTATTTATTTTTAGCTATGGAATAATCCAACTCCATAGGAACTGTTGAGTGCCTCAGTAAAGAAAACAAAATTGAAGGGCCATCAGCACAGGCAGCAGCTGCCTCAATTCTGATGTTCCATCTTAAAGGGAAGGGTTTGGAATAGGAAATAGTTCATAGCTGCTCTGAACAGGGGCGCCATTCCCTGGTCATCACCAGGGCCATGTTCTCACTACAGAAATGTAATCGATTTTCCAATGTGATTTGCTCTTTACAGTCTGGCTTTCCTCGTACATTCTGCATTTAATCGATTTCAGTACCATTAAAAAGAATGAAAAACACCCACATTTAATAGAATACAGAATCCACCTGGGAAAGTGGATTTTCAATCCTCTAACACCCTTCTAGTGAGCAGCAGATGGGCTTATATCACCTTCCCCTTAATCAGGTTAAGCCCATGAGCCTGAAGTGTTCACAATGCTGTCTTAGGTAAGATTCTACTATGTGGCTGTTATTTTTCTTGCCTCCAATTGTGTCTCTCAGAAAGTAAATAAGTTCTCTCAAAAACCAGGGATGCAGAACCCCTAGTAAGCTAAGCTTTTTCGTCTCTCAATCCCACCCACGTCAACATTTCTCCTTCCCAAGCCCCAGCCCAGCTCTATCTCTTTCCACTGTTTGCTTTGGAATTCCCATCATGTCATTAACAAACTTCCCTTATCTTAGGATTCTTCCTCTCATATACTTTCCGTATTCTGACACTAATGGAGACAGAGACGTATATCCTTTTTGTTTTTTTTTTTAATTTTTTTTTTCAGTATATCCTTAACCTTCCTTTCCAGTAGTACATACATCTTCTTTCATGCCTCCCAACACACTTATCCAAGAGGAGAAATAGTAATACTCTTTACTCACTACTGCCTACTTTTAGAATGCCCCTTTGGCACTATCACTCAACAATGTCTATTCCTTTGAGATGTGTTCAATGCAGAAAATATCATCCAATCCCAGTCTTTGTGGCAGAGATCTACCAGTACGTCTTTCCCCTTCCCTTCTCAAACTTAGTACCCAGTTCACAGTTTTCTTTCCCACTGCAACTTCCATCCCCTAAACTAACAGACCTTAACATACATAATAGATTTTCCTTCAAATACCCTGACTCCAAGATCATCAACTTCCTCAACTCCCATACCTACATCACTCCAATTCAGCCACATGCAGGGATGGTCATAGCCCTGATCTTACCATCATGTACAACTATGATCAACGGCTCCAAAATTTCACAATCCAACCACAACTACTTATCATTCCATGTTTCTCCATGCCTCATTCATCTAAAATTACTTTCTGTCCTTACTGTTACCTCAAATCTCTGCATCCTTTAGCACTCACCCAGTCCATCATCCCTGCTCTGATTTCACCTTCCTCCCTTCCCAATCTTGAACAAATAATTAACCAGTTCAATGTTACATCCTTGAATTTTGAATCCCTTGTCCCCTTGTTCTAGAGCTGTTCATCACATGCCAAACCCATCGTGAATTTCCCCCATGATCCACCTCTTCCTATCCTATTGACATGATGCTGAATGGTGATGGAGGAAATCACATCCACATGCTGCCTGATATCTAATTTCAGCTAGGTCCTTACTTTCACAAGGCAATCCTTTTATTCTTCCCTAACTATCACATTCTCTAAACTGGCTGCTTCAAACCTTCTCTTTTCTCTCGTGACTTTCCCACACCATCTTCTCTCTCTATCTTCTTGAGGAGGGGACTTCATTCACTTTGTCTCTCCTTCCCAACTCTACATCCTCAAATCCCTTGACATAATCCCCCATTCCCTCTAGCCTCTAATGAAGAGGTAGCCTTTCTCTTCACGAAGGACAACCCCTCTACTCATACCTTTGGTCCTATTCCCTTTTTATCTCCACTAACAAACTGCTCCCCAAATCATACCCCACCTCATCTCTTATCTTCAGTCTCTATGTGTTCCTTCCCTTCTGCCTACAAACATAGCCAGGTCTCCCCCATACTGAAAACCTTTCACTTGAATCTACCGTAAACTTAAGCTATAGAGCTCAAGCTATATCTCCTCTCTTTCATGGCAAAGTCCTACCAAAAGTTACTTCTACTGGTCACCTTGGTCTCACTTGCTTCTCAACCTGCTGCTTTGGCTCCCAACCCCATCATTCAACTGAAACTGTTTTCTCCAAAGTGACCAATGACCTCTCAACTTTATCGATTTTGAATACTCTGAAGTATCTGACACTGTTGACTTCCATTTCCTCCTGGATACTTTTCCCCCCTAAACCTTCATAACATCTCTTATGTAGCCCTCCTCTTCTCTGACACTGTCACCACCATGGCGTGGGACTTCACAACCTTCTACCTAAACCACAGCAATGGCCTGCTGGTTGTTCTCCCTGTTTCAAGTCTCTCCCTACTCCAATTCATCTCCACTCAGTTGTCAAAGTGATCTGACCATTTCAGTCCTCTTATATGGTCAACTCTAGTGCTCACTATCATCTCCCCAATCCAATATAAAATCTTCTATTTGGCTTTTAAAGCTCTTCATAACCTGGTCCCTTTCTACCTTTCCAATGTTCTTATAACTTCCTCCCCTCCACCTAGTGTACAGACAATCCATCTCCTGACTCTAGGCTTCACTGCCTGTCCCCCATGTTTGAAATGCTCTTCTGGCTTCCTTAGTTTCCTTCAAGTCTCAGCTAAAATCCACCTTCTACAGGAAGCCCTTCTCTCTTTCTCTCAATTCTAGTGTCTTCCTTCTGCTGTTCATCTCTAGTTCATCCTGCATGTATCTTCTTTGTCCACATTTATTTGCAGGTTGTCTCCTGCACAAGACTGTGAGCTCCTCGAGGTCAGGGATTATCTTTAGCTTCTCTTTGTATCCCCAGCATTTCACACGGTGCGTGGCATACAGTAGGCACTTAATAAATGTTCACTGACTGACTGACTCCTCTCTGGGTTTTTGTAACACTGTTTTACCTTGGTTCTCCTCCTGTTTGGCCACACCTCAGTTTCCTTTACTGTTTCATCACGTGTCCCATTCCCTACTCCAAGGTTCTGCCCTGGGCCCTCTTCTCTGACTACATTCCCTTTCTAGATGATTTTGTCAGCTCTCATGAGCTAAATTATCTCTCTACACAACTCCTAGATCTATATATTTGGCCCAAATCTCTCTCCCAAGCTTCCAGGCCTGCAGTTACCACTCGCCTATTTCCAATTGCACCGGCAGTGAGCATTTCAAACACAACATGTCTGAAACAGAATTCATCATCTTCCCTTCCCTTCCTCCTAACTGATCTATTTGTATTGTGGACATCCCCATCCAAATTCACAAACTCTGAATCATTCTCAGTTCTTTATTCTTACATACTCTACATATCAATCAATCAACAAGTATTTATTAAATGGATATGATTTGCCAGGCACTGTGCAAGGTGCTGGGAATACAAGTACAAACAGTGAAACAATCCCTACTTCTTGTAATGAGCATACATTCTAGTAGTTAGAATTAGGTTTGCAAAGTGCTTTATATATTTTACTTCATTCAATACTCCGGCCATTATTCTTTTTTTTTGGGGGGGGGAGGAGAGTGGAAGGGTGGGGAGGCAATCAGGGTTAAGGGACTTGCCAGGGTCACACAGCTAGTAAGTGTCTGAGGCTGGATTTGAACTCAGGTCCTCCAAATGCACTGTGCCACCTAGCTGCCCTCTAGCTACTATTCTAATGATTCAGTAGCTAAGTGTTGTTGATTCTTCCTCTCTCATATCTGTTCTGTCCTCTCCACTCATAGGGCTACCCTAGTTCAGGCCATTATCACCACTCAATTAGTTTTCAAGCCTGCACTTTAATCTATCCTTCACAGATCTCACCACACGTCACTCTCTTCCTCAAAAAAACTCCAAGTTCTTCCTACTGACTATGGGAGTACAAATAGATTCTTCTGTTTTGGAATTTAAACCCCTTCATAATCTGGCTCCAACTTACTTTTCTAAGATAATTATCAATTATTCCTCTTCATCCACTGTAGGCAGGCTGGACTATTTACTATTCTTCATATATGACTTTCCATATCCCATCTCCACGTCTAGAAAGTACCCTCTCTTTACCTTTATAGAATCCCTAGCTCAGGTATTGCTTCCTACAGGAACGCTTCCCTGATTCCCTAGCTGTTGGTACCTCCCCCAAAGAAATTTTTTGTCATTTACTTACTTATACCTTGCTTGCCCCCACTCCCAAGAATGTCGTTTTCTGAGAGCTGGGTGATTTTCTTTTTTGTCTTTACATCTCAAGTGTGTAGCCCCAGTACCTGCCACATAGTAGGTCCTTTATGCTTGTTGATGGATTCAATTAACCCTTTTCAAATGACTCACTTTATGGATTACCAAAAGATAATATTTAATCTACTTAAGTTCCCTCAAGCTAGCTCCTTCTAGTTTTCTCTCTAGCAATCCAAATTCCTCTATCCAAACAGCAAGAGGGTTATCCAGGGGTTATAAACTAATTTGAATATTAACTGAAGCTAAACGTAATTAAGATAGCAAATCTAATGAAGTGGGGGAATCATGACATATTCCAAAGTCAAAAGTGAAAGGATTTTTCAATTCTATGTTGCACTACAAAATCTATACCACCGCTCACTCCCCACCAGGTACGACAGATTACTGTTGGAGTTTAGCAGGGTAGAGATGCATTTCTGCTGAAAAATTTAAGCACATTGGGCAGTATGGACACATTTTGGAGGGATTTTCTCCATGATGTTTTTCATCTTGTATCTCTCCTCCACAATAAGCCAATCCACCTTAAATTTCCAGATAAGAGGCAGCCAGGAAATAGAAGTGTCAGGGCACACCACAGTAATTCTAACCATCCTAATCAGGACCATTTGTCTCACGCAGGATGGCAAATATCTTGAGAATGAGTTACAGTGCAGTGGCCTCAATTCCCTCCTGCCTTGCGGCCTGGACAGCCTGCATTGATTTTTCAACCAAAAGTAGAACATTCCTATTTCTCTGAAAACGGTATATGGTCAGTGTTCTTTCAATACACTTTATGTACCAAGGTCTTCTGCTATTAGTTGTTCTCTGCCCTTGAGTTGCCCTGAGGGAACTGGTCACTTGTTTACCTGGGAATCAGATTTTATAAAATGAGATCCTGGCCATGGCCAGTGAGGTTCATACAACAATCTCGGGGGCTAACTAGCTTCAGATGAGTCGCAAGACTCACAGGCCAAATTTTAATCTCTACTGATCTCAGAGGTCCCAGAGGAATGGAACATCCTAGTGCCCTTGCAAATAGAAAGTTAGCATCAAGCCTGATTGAAATTCTCTAACTTGGTGGTGGTTTTGGACAAAAATCTGCCCTACCACCCCCTTCCCACCAAGCCTCAGCTGCCAAAGAATCAGCAAGCACCCAGTCCCTGTCACCAGCTCAGACTCAACATTGGGTGCTCGAGGGTATAATCTACACCTTAATGAGTAAAACATGCCAGGAGGCAGCTGGCAGTGGGATCAGCTACAAAACCAGGCATTTTTAGCCACATCACTGAAGAAAAGAGGTGGGAATGCCTAAGCCATATACTGTTTTTGCCCCATATTCCTAGTTGCTGGATCTTAAGGGGCCTTAGCATGGTGGGTTGGCTAGGAAAAGAAAAGACTGTTAGTTAAAATACTCAAGAGAAGGCAGGAAAATAATAAATAATAATGCAATACAGGGAGAAAGAATACAGGCTTTGGAGACAGAATTCACGAGTTTATATCCCAGCTCTATTACTTACCATGTGACCTTTGGCAAGTTACTCCTCCTTTATCTATACAATAAGGGAATGGGACCTAAATAATCTCTATGGATCTCTTGGCCTCAGTTTCCTTCCCTGTAAAATGGGGATAATAATGACAAATCTAACTCTCCCTAAGCAGTTGCTTCACAAAATGGCAAAGAGAAGCAAGGGAATGCTTGAGAAAATCCAGTCCTTTTGAATACCTCTGCCCCTTCAGAGGTGTGAGATAGTACACCATCTGACTACTCTTCAGCAAGGGTGTTACCTCTCAACTAAATATATTTCAAGATCACTGCTGCCAACGGTAGCTATGTTGAACACATGACACCTACAGAGAAAACAAGGCTGAGAAAGTCAGCAACCACTGGGAGCTAGAGTTACCCCAGCTCACCTTGTCTATGGCTCTCTTAAGGAAAGCAATAGTCACAGAAGTCTTTCCCAGGGAGGAAAGAAAAAAAAGCAAAGAAAGAAAGGGGCATGAGGGGGTGGAAATAATGCAGGAGGAGTAAGTCATCTGCTGTTTTATCTGTCAGTCCTGGCAGGCAAGGATGGAAAGCTCGAGATGAAGGGATGTTCAGCTGACTGCCCTGAGAGCCAGAGAAGCTCGGTGCATAGGAGGCCAGACTAAAACGCCTATTAATGCCTTCACTCCTTCTCAGGTTTAAAAGGGGAAATGTTCTATTTATAACCCACGAACCAGTGGGTACCTGGCAGCAAACAGATGGCTGTGATCCCAAAGAGATCCTAGTTACCCTCGGTATTCCCCCTTTTCCTCTTAAATCAATGGTATCCTAATTGTGATGAGACTCCTCTGAGGAACTGAATATAACTGGATGAAAAGAAATAAAATTTGTTGTTGTTTTTTTTTTACTTCTATTCTTTTTTTTTTTTCTTTTCTTCTCTTTTTTGCCATGTTCACAGGGCAATTTAGTTTCCCATCAGTCCTTTGGGAGGTACTTTAGGCCTAAAAAAACTTCTTTCTTCCAAAGATCTCTCAGAATTGGGATCTTTTAAAATTTTTATTTATAATAGGGCAAACTCACACACCTTGATCAGTGGTGCTGCTGTGGATCAAACTATCATGAAACATAAGAGAATCATGATGATCTTCCCCATCTGAACCAGCCTACCTCCTTCCCCTATAAAGGAAATGGCCCTCGGGAGATGCCACTGAGGCGCCTGCCCTAAATTATAACCTTAGAAAGGAGGAGTGTGCATTACAGAAACACTCCATAAAGCTGCTTTTGTTTTGTTACCTAATCCTTGTGGGAGTGATGCAGGCCAGGTTAAGGTTCTGAACCTGCCCACCAGAGAGTAAACACAGAAACGTGACTGGCAACCAGGGAAAGGGGGGGAAGAAAGGATTGAATTTTCTTCCAGCTCAGAGCAAAGGCTTTTTGACTAGAACCATCAGTTTGTAAAGACTTAGTGCTGGACACCACCTTGGTGGCCTTCTATTTTTTCCCCTTTCATTTGACAGATAAGGAAATTGAGGCCAAGAAAGGTTAACTGACTTAACCAAGGTCATATGAGTAGTTTACTAAAGCAGGCCTTCTGATTGTAAACCCATTGTTTTTCACACTAATTAAGAGTTCGTTAAGGAAGTAGGAAGAACAGTACTACTAAGAATGACTGACTTAGGTAGGCAAGGTGTTGGAAGAAAATAACTAGAACCATGGTTTTGGCAACAGCAATGCCTAGCGAAAGGTAGGATGGAGAAGGGACTTGAAACCATGCTGCATGAAGACAAAGTTGGAAGACGGGGTGAAATTTAGTCCAAAAGAAAAACAGAGGTGAGTGATAACTATGTCCAAGTATCTGAATAGGTATCATACTGAAAAGGGATTCGCTTTCTTGGGCTTAACATCATAAAGTGGAACAGACCAATGTTTAAAAGTGGCAGAGAGACAGTTCTCCGTTCAATATGAGGATAAGCTTCTTTACAATCAAAGCCTCCCCAAAAGTGAAATGGTTTGTTTTCAGAAGTAGTAGATTCACCCTTATTGAAGGTCTTCAACTGAAGACTGCATGACTGATTACCTGGATGTTACAGAGAGGATTTTTGGCCCTGCCAAGGTAAGTCAAGTCGATAAGCATTTATTAAGTGTTTACTATTTGCCAGGCACTTTGCTAAATGCTAGGAATACAAATACAAGCAAAAAGAAAGCCAGTCCCTGCTCTCAAGTTTGTATTTTAATGGAGGAAGATAACACCTAAGAATGTATACACCCACATGGGTACCCATGTGGTCCAGAATCAGAGTTGGCACCTGAAGAGGAAAGAAGGACCTCACCAATTGGAGATTGGGACATCAGGGGCAGGTGGATCTTCTTATCAATCAATCAGTCACTCAGACAGTCAGTCAATAAACATTGCTAAGCACGTGCTATGTGCCAGGTATTGTGCTAGTCACTGTGGATACAAAGAAAGGCAAAAACAGCCCACGTCCTCAAAGAACTCAGTCTCATGGGGGACAACATTTAAGCAACTATGTACAAACAAAATATGTACAGGATAAATTTGAAATAATCAATAATAGGAAGGCACTAGAATCGAGAGGGATAGGGAAAGGATTTCTGTAGGTGGGACTTTAGCTGAGACTTGAAGGAAGCCAAGGAATTCTGGAGACAGAGATTAGGAGTGACAGCATTCCAGACATGGGCCAAAGAAAATGCATGGAGAAATGGAGTGTCTCTCTGAGCAAAAAGGAGGCCAGTGTCACTGACTGTACAGTAGGCAGCAGGGAGTAAATTTTAAGAAGACGAGAAAGGTAGGGAGGTGCAAGGTTATAAACAGCTTTAAAAGCTAACCAGAAGATTTTATACTTGTTTCTGGAGATGATAGTGAGTCACTGGAGTTGACTGGGCTGAGAAGTGAGATGTTCAGATCTACACTTTAGGAAGGTCACTTTGATAGCTGAGTGAAGGATGGATTAAAGCTGGGAGAGACTTGAGACAGGAGACCAACCATCAGGTTATTGGCATGGTCTAGGGTTATGCATAAGGTTATAAAGCCCATGACAGGGTAGTGGTAGAGAAGGAAGAATACATGAGAAATGTTATTAAGGTAAAAAGTATATCTAGGAGGAGATGGTAGTCAACTCGACATGGTTAGATGTGTATTTTAGGCAGATAATTTCTTTTTTTTTTTTTGTGAGGCAATAGGGGTTAAGTGACTTGCCTAGGATCACACAGCTAGTAAGTGTCAGGTGTCTGAGGCCAAATTTGAACTCAGGTCCTACTGACTCCAAGGCCAGCATTGCCACCTAGCTTCCACAAGGCAGACCATTTCTGACTGCTCGAGTAGATTATGGAATGGAGTCCAGAGATACTTGTGGCTGGGAGAATTGCAAAAGTCCAGGCATGAGATGATGAGGACCTGCATCAGGTTGGTAGCAGTGTCAGAGAAGAGAAGGGGGCATTTGTTAGAGATGTTGCAAAGGTCTTAGCAACAGATTGGATATGGAGGGAGAGGGGTAAGAAAATGAGGATTTGAGGATTACATCCAAGTTGTGAACCTTGGTAACCGGTACCTTTGAAAGTGAAAGGGGGGGCAGCTAGATGGCGCAGCGGATAGAGCCCCGGCCCTGAGGTTAGGAGGACCTGAGTTCAAATCTGGCCTCAGACCAAACACTTGACACTTACTAGCTGTGTGATCCTGGGCAAGTCACTTAACCCCAATTGCCTCACCAAAAAAAAAAAAAAAAAAGTGAAAGGGAAGTTAAGAAGAAGGAAGGTTTGGGTGAAAAGATGAATTCAATTTTGGCCATGTTGAGTTTGGACATGTAGAGAAAGCTGCTGAGGTATGGTATGGAAGTCTAGAGAGTCAGAATGTTATTGATTTATTGATTATCTTCAAACTCGGAGATGCTGGGAGCCTATGATCTTTGTGAGCAGTTCTTTTGAATGCACATGGCCCTGTGGCCTTGACATAAAGACAAAGACTGACTGAGATGACATTGCCAATTCTAGTTCTTTCATGGTCCAGATCAGGGCAGATCACTTCTCCTTTCTCAGTTTTTGCATCCTCATTAGAGTGTTACTAAGGTATATACTGACAAAGCCCAATGAACTTCTCAGAATTCTTCAAATACAACAAATTCTTATGCTAGAATTTCTATCTAAAATGAAAATTGGCACAGAGAAAGGAGGTATTAAAAATGGAAGAGATGGATGAAGTCACATTTTCAGCTGCTAAGTGAGAAGTCTTGCTATATTTTCATCCCTGTGTAGAGAATGATTATCATTCTTGGACTCATATTCAAATTAAACAAACTTTCACATTCTCCTGCATGTCAACATGTGTATAGATGGTACGCCTAAAGTGTCTTGATCAATAGCACCATTTCTTCTGCCTGCCTACTCCAGCTTTATTGTCTGTATCATAATTTGATTGTAAACTACATAAGGGCAAAAGTGGGAGGTTCTTCTTGTATACCCCATTTTGTTTGTGGTCAGTTTTTGATTAGGCCTGTGATTTCACTGGTATCAGGAAATTGGTACAGAAGTAGCTGCCTCTACCAATGAAGGCTGGCATGTACTCTCCAACTTAACCCTTTTTTTAGAGAGCTGCCTAGGACACTCACAGAGCCATTATAAGTCAGAGACGTGATTTGAACCCAGGTCTTCCTGCCTTCTTCTTCTTCTTCTTTTTTTTTTTTTTTTGATGAGGTAATGGGGTTAAGTGACTTGCCCAGAGTCACACAGCTAGTGAGTGTCATGTGTCTGAGGTTGGATTTGAAATCAGGTCCTTTTGACTCTAGGGCCAGTGCTCTATCCACTGCACCACCTAGCTGCCCTCTTCTTCCTGTCTTCTAAAGAAGCTATTTACTATGATATGCTTCTCTATTCGTACCCTTCACATGGTACAGTGACATACATTCCCTAAAAGTATTTTAACAGCTTAAGACCTACAAAAGGAAAGATAATTATACCTTTATCTCTGAAAAGGTCCAAGTAGGGGATAAATGGAGGAAGAGTAAACAAGGTAACAGAAGCAAAGCAATATTACAAAGTATCTATTTTTGATGGACATGGTTGAGCTTGGCCTCTGAGTGAATAAGGAGGCAGGCCTGGGGCAATCTGGGCAAGTTTTTTGGACTGGAATAGGCTAAGGCTACAGAATTCTAGTCAATACTTGCATTGAAGAAAGGGAAGCTGTGAGGTTGGAACTAAGGGATATATATCCCCAAGGCAGGATAATCCACAGGACAGCAACTGTTTGTGACACTCTTTTCTGTAAACAGACTAAACTTTAATAGGTAAGAAGGCTGTGACATTTATTTATGTTGATTAAATCCAAGCCTTAGAAAGAACTCTACCTCAGGCTATGAGAGTCTGTCCTTTCTTAATTCTTCTAAATTAATCCTATCCTCTCTAAAAACTTTTATAGCCTTATGACTGTTCCTCACATGGTCTTAAAGGGAAACAGCAGGCTCGTGGCCTGACTCTTCTCTGCTTTCTATTTTTTTCAACACACTATTTTAAAAACAAAAACAAACCAAACAACAACAACAACAATAACAAAAAACAATGAGCCTAATCCTCACACAGGTATCTATCTGAGAAAACTTGGAAAGGCAAGCTTAAAGGTATGATGGAATAAGATAACAAAATAAGACAGTGTGAATGCAAGGATTCTTAACCAAAGTCCAGCCTTGTACTTCTCAGAAGCTACCAGATGGCTAGGTGACTAGAAGGCAAAGTCTTTTTTTTTCCTTTGAAAGATGTAGATTTGGGGGAGGTGGGAGTAGAAATCATACCTTTCTTCCTCTCTCCTGCAAAACATCATTCCAGATTCCCTATCCTCTGAAATTATCTCTAATTTACTATAGTGTGTGTTTGTGTGTGTGTGTGTGTGTTTGTATGTATGTATGTAGGTCCCAGTCAGTCAATAAATATTTACTGAGTGCCTACTATGTACCAAATGTTGTGTTAAACACTGAGGATACAAAAGACAGCAAAATGCAAGCCCTGACCTCCAGCGGCTTAAACCTCCCTCATTAGATTGTGAGTTCCCTGACTACCAAGATTGTTTTTGCCTTTTTTTTATTGTTACCAATTAGCAACATACCTGGCACATAGTAGGTGCCTAATAAATGCTTGTTGACTTTACTTGATTTATTGAGATTGGAAGAGGAATTAGATAAGAAAAAGAAGAATTTAGGAGGAAATGGAAAGGAAGAAGACAGATCACCGAGAAAAAGTTCTGCTTTCCAGATACTCTTCCTGGGATAAACTGGTCCTCTTGGCAAAAGATTTTTTGGTGAAAGCAGGACAGTAGTGGCAAATGCAATAGAATGGCAAATGCAATTTTGAATCTTTTGGATTATGGGGCGGGGGGAGATGTTCTCCTTAGATTGTGGATATAATTATTTGGTGCCATTATCTTATTGGCAGTTGGCATAAACACTCAATAGACTCCATTTATGACACCATTTTACTCTTTCTCTCTCTCCCCCCCTCCACTTCCAATATACTTTGTGCCAGGGAAGATAACTCCCAATGAAGATTGGAAAAATTTGAGGATATACATCTAGGTGCTTTTTCTTGAAAGACTGAGAGCGGCAACTACTTGGCTCAGTGGACAGAGCACTAGGCCTGGAGTCAGGACCTTAGTTCAAATATAGCCTTAAACACTTGCTAGCTATGTGACCCTGGGCAAGTCACTTAACCTCTGATTGCCTTAATGCACTGGAGAAGGAAATGGCAAACCATTCCAGTATTCTTGCTAAGCAAATCCATCGACAGGGTCATGAAGAGTCAGACACGACTGTACCACTGAACAACAACAACAAAAACACAGAAATCTGCAATAAAACATGTGGACTCAGATCCCTGCTGCTTCCTTTCTTGGAATTTCAGAAGTAGAAAAAACTTACAAGAATCTCAGAAGAGGCAGTAAATGTCACAGACATCTTACCTCTGAGAGTTCTGATTATAATAGGTGGCGAGGGTGTAAAGGGGAGAGAAACTACCTATGAGAAATAAGATGAAAGGTTCTTTGGCTTAGCCAGAATGTATGTAAATCACATTCAAAAGCAATAATTGTTTAATAGTAAAAAGTCTAAGTTACTGGAAATAATTTTCATTTGTGATTGTTGGAAGTGAATGGGACTTTTTTTTTAAAATACTGCTCCCTTATCTCCCCGACTCCTTGATCCAGCAAAGGATTTATAACTAAGAGATGATAAATAGCCTAAATGAGACATAGTAATGATAATAATAATTCATATTTATATAGCACTTTTAAGTACACACATTCCTTTCCCCAGAGTAATCCTATTCACCAGGTAGGACAGGAATTACTGTTGCCATTTTATAGAGCAGAAAACTGCAACAAATGATTCGCCCATACTCCCACATCAAAGCAGGTCTCAGATACTTGAAGAAAGTGCACACATTATCAGAAAATGAGATGCCCAGGGGAATGGGCCTGACAGGAATTCTACCTCTAGAGGGTTGTTGTGAGGTTCAAATGAGATAATACATGTAAAGTGCTTTGAAAATCTTAAAGCACCATATGATTGGTAGCTATTATTATAATGTACTTTCTCCAGATTTAGGAAAGGTGGCAGAAAATCATAGGCACAGATTTTCTGGTTAATGACATCTATTCATAGCTATTCCAATTTTTCTCCAATGCCTTATTTATTACAGAATCAGTGCATTCTAGTTTGTATGAATGATTTACCTTATCTATTCAAATATTTTACCTTCCTTACCCCACGTCCATATTCTTTCTGCCTATTTCTATTGCATCTCCATCCCTACCAATACTAAGATGGAAATAAGGTCCCTCCCCTATCAGAGCTTAACCACACCTCCAGCAGGTTGTCACTGGCAGTTAGCAGCAATGGTCCTGAACCTTGAGAGGAAGAAAAGGTGCACAGGAAATTTTTGGGCAAATTATATAACCAAATCTAGAGGTGTTCACCCAGTTTTTAAGATTATAGTTCATATACCTGACCTACATCCTAAAAAGATTTGAGGAAGCATGTTTACTGATCAGTATTATCCATATAGTTATTTACTCAACCTGACGTTCTGTGAGGGTAAAAATGCAGGGAGCTCTGTGCCACACACACAGGGCTGTCAAAAAAGAATAGCTAAGACTTTTCCATTATTTATCAGTAAGAAAGAGCACTACTCTGCTAGCTTTCCAGACAGGCTGAATTCATGGAAATTATATATTTAAAGTTTTTTGGTAGGGAGGGCATTCTCAGGTTTGTTTGAGTTTTGGGGATGGGAAGGTTTTGTTTTGTTTCTTTTCTTTTTTTTTTTTTAATGAGGAAAGGAGGATGTTTCTTGGAAATCCTCCTACCTAAAAGGAATTTTTATGTGAATGAAAACAAAATTTTAAAGCCCCACCTGTGAAATCTGGGACAGTTGCTTCAGAGTTGGGAGTCTAGACACCTAACCCATAGAAGTTTCGGTATGGTTATACTGAACCTGTTATCTTTAAATGGATTTCAGTGTTCTTTGAAATTTTGTTTAGCCAGGGGATAGAAGTAGAAGGAGATTACGAACTAGTCTGAAGGAACTTTCAAGATTTATATCAATATATTATAACATAATTCTCTATCTCCATACTTCCTTCTCCCTACTTTAAAAAAAGGGGGGGGAGAATCATTATGCAATTAAGTGGATTATCATTTCTTCTGATCTTGTGAGTAAGGCCATGCAGGAGAAGCAGCGAGTTTGGACTTCAAACATGGGCTAGGTCTCTTGGGGAGCTATGTATTAATGGATTAAGAGATGTTAAGTGGTGAGTGGACCCTTTCAGTATGTTTCCCACTGCTTCTCTGATATTGCTAGCAGGAAAGGAGGAGAGAAAAACATTCAATACTCTAAAAATGCGTCAGAGCAAAATTTGGCATGCTCACTGCCCCTCCTGGTGTCCATATCAGGAGTAGCAACCACTGTATCAATAGCCATCCCAATCCCAAGCCACAAAAAACTTCCAAACATGCCGTACTTACTTCCTTCACTCTGAATGTCTTTGTTTGAGTTGTAGACCTAGAAAAGAGAAGTGAAATCTTAACTATTTTGATTTGAAAAACAAGACAAAGACATGATATCAACACCTTAAAGTCTACCCCCACCCCCAACTCCTCAGCTCCATTACTTTGGAGGCAAATCTCTATGATACTTAATAGATAATATACATTCCAATTTTTCATGAGTACGTCCCTATAATACTACAAGGAACCTTTAAAAGCAGGGCTTTACAATATTCTGTCCAAAACATGGAGGGATACATAATAGAAGAGAAAGGTCTATAGGTTAGAAGTTAGGAGCCCTTACTATAATAGTAAGACTCTCTGTATGTCTTTAGGTCGTGATTCTACCAGTAATTCCCTATATGGCCTTATGGTCTCCAAGACAGATTTCAAGTTAAGCACCTAAATAAATAAAATCAATGATAGACATCAGAACAATTGTTCTCAAATAGAATAGATCCCTGCTAACCACAGAAAACCACAAATTAACATTTTCTATGTTGTACTTTATTTCTATTTATTTTATTAAACATTTCTGAATTACATTTTAAACTGGTTTGGGCAGTACGAAGAGTTTTGTTGGCAGCCCGGGGGCCTTTATTCCAGAAATCACCAAGGACCATGAGGCCCTTCTTCACACAGGCAAAAGGGAATGAAGCTGCCCATCTTCCTAGTGTTCTGCAAGTCAAAATGATTTTCTTGAAGGACCCAAGAAAGTTGGTCATAAGCATGATGCAGTCGACAGAACAAAAAATCAGCAGAGAGAACCGTCTCTGGTCTCAACTCTGTCATTTACCAGCCCTATGATCCTGATTGTTTTGTCACCTAAAAATTGGGGATGACAGCTAAACTGTTTGCAAACACTGAAAATGTTAAAGTTCTTGGCAAACTGTAAAGTTCCATAGGAATATATGTGCACATACATATACATGTTATATATAATATATATGTACATAGAAATTATATAGTTAAACATATATTTATATCTATAATTCTATATCTATACCTAAATTTCTATTATAGGCTCCCTGGATGAAAGACTAGCCTGCAGGTAAATCAACTGCTTAAGATTTCTGGGAATTTCCACTGCTATCCTATTGAGTTGGGAAGGGAAATGCTCATTTCCATCAGTAATGCAGGGAATGAAATTGATGGTGGCATATTTCCCATCTAAGGGCAATGAGAAAGGAAACTATGGTTATCAAGTCTCACCACTCTTCAAAAATTTATTGGGGAAGAGAACAGTTTTTAGTTTGTTTGTCTTTTTTTCCCCTGCCTTCTCCAGGCAATGTATCTGTTAGATTGGGCTTTTTTCACTCAGTAAGAAAACGTCATTCCTGAGTTCCTAAGTGCTGTTGCTGTCTACCTGTATAAAGCATTTAAAAAAAAAATGCAGGGTTTAGGGTATGATTTTATTAGGAAGTGAGCTACTCTCTCTTTGAGACTTCTTGTGCTTTGACATCCATCTTGGAATATACCAGCATTCCAGATGCAAAAGAAGCTTAATCAGTAAGCTGAAAACTCCTGGAGAGACATGTGCTTGGGTCTTCACTTGTTAGGCCATTAATCTATGTCCAGTTTAGGTAAATGAGCCAAAGAAAATTGGTTTTGAAATGGAGTTAACAAAGCGTACAAGCCAGGATTGGGAAGCGAATGGCTAGGCTGAGATAATGGAGGAGAGAAACAGACTGCTATGGATGCCAAGAGCTCCAAAGGGGATATTCTCACTCTAGACATTCTCCCCTTTGTTGCCATCCTCCCAAACAGTGACAAATCTAAAGACTCAACAAATGAGGATTGCTGGCCAAGAGTCATAAATGTTTTCTGTACCAATCAGAACAAGACCTGTTCATTCACTCTCGAGAGAACATAAGTAATATGCTCTGGGAAAAGCATCTAATAGGTCTCTGAATTTCTCCTATGAGGTTAAATAGAGAATTTGAGAGCCAAGATGATATGCTAAAAAGTTTTGAATTAAGCTGAATTTTGATGCTAATAATAATAGGTGGTATTTACAAAATAGTACACTATAATATATTGTATGTTTGCAAGCACATTACTATACTATATAGTTTGTTTGCAAGCACATTAACAATAGGTACTATTATTATCCTCATTTTACAGATGAGGAAAATGAAGCTGAGAGAAGGTAAATGATTTGAACAGTGTCACAAAGCTGGTAAGCACGTGAGGCAACATTTAAACTCAGGTGAACTTGACTCCAACACTCTATTGTGGCACCTAGCTGCCCCCAATAAGAGCACAATTGACAATTTCAGGAGGAAAGATGATTCTTGATCACAGTTTTCTTATCATTAATATCAGAAATCAATTCACTCTAAAAATGAAACAAAAAAAGCACCACTTATTCCACATTCACTATACTCAAGCTACTGAGCTAAGTACTGGGAATACAAAGACACAAAAACAAAAACAAAAGCCTTTGACCTTCTATTTCGGAGATTCATAATGTAAACAGATTTTTAAAATTTTAATTAATTTTAATTTATTATTTTAAAATTAATAAAATAATTTTAAGTAATTAATATATTAATTTTAAAATCAATTTAATTTTAATTACTACAGAGCAATTCAATGAGACAGAGAAGATTAAGTATGAGAGGACAGTGGGGGGGGGGGGGTTTCCAGAAAAATGTCTTACGAAAGAGGTGGTACCTGATCTACCCTTTGAAGGAAGCTGAGAATTCTGAGGAGTGGACATGAGGGTGAAGAGGGATTGCACTCCAAGCACGAATTTATGGGTCTTTGGCTGAGAAGCTTTAATGTTTCCATCTTGCTAGGAAAATGCCTGACTCACCACATTTCAACTCAGGGGCGCCAGGTACACTTTGGTACTCTTCTCAGGATGCCTGAAGAAGTACCTTCCCAAATGTGTGACTTTTTTTTTTTTTGCTTTTCTGAATAAAGTCATTTAATTTTTACTATACTTAGTATATGTTCAGTAACTAGATATTAGTATCAGTATAATATAACTTGTTGCAGAGTATAAGCTTCCAAAGGGCAGATCTTATTTATTTGGAGTTTAGGGTCTGGCACATCTGTAGCTTGTATATACTCATATATGTATATAGTACACATGTTGTCTCCCCTGATAGAATGTAAGTTTCTTGAGGGCAAGGAGTACTTCATTTCTGCCTTTGTATCATCAGTGCCTGGCACATAGTAGGTGCTCAGTAAATGTTTGTTTATTGATGGATGGATGGATGGATGATGATGACGATGATGATGATGAAAGCAGAGTGGGTAAGGAAAATGAGTCATTTAACATAAATGATTTGCCAAAAATCACAGTAAATGAGATTGGGAATAGGATCCAGTCTCCAAGCTGAGACCTGTAAACAATGCAAGCTAACCTTGAACAGAGGGAAATCATGCCATGTTCCTCAGGAACAATCAGAATATAGAACTGGTGCTAAAGATAAATATAAGGGCAGGAAGGTTGTATCTTTGATATAAATCAGAGTGTACTGCAATTTTCTGAGGTCTCACCCAGAAGCTCAACAGGAGTATAATTGGAAAAATCAAATAAGAGAGTGGAGACTTTTCATATGCTTCCTCTGCATCAACTCTGGATTCTGCAATAAATTTTGTTCATAGCCTAGTCAATTCAATTTGCATGTCCCTAGAGAAGGAAGATAGTCTACATTTATTTTAGTTCTTGAATTTAGTTCTACCAATAACCTTTATTACTATTACAAAGAACTTACCAAGAAAACACACAGAAAAGCTTTTAGAAATTTTTTAATATATAAGTTAAAGTTAAAAATAAGGCAATGATGCAACCTTGTGCTTGTGGAGCACTACCAGTTCAAAGATTTGGGCCCCATTTGTGACCTGTTTTAGCCTAGAGAAGTTAACAAGTCATAGAGCAGAGGAAAACAGGTGGGAGCTGAGGGTTACTCTTTTGTAAAATGGTTTCTTTCAATCTCACCACATAGAGAGTAGAGATAAGGCCAAATGCCAATTACTGTCTCAAGAGGAGAGATGATGGTCCTCCAGTCAAGAGACACCCTGTACTTAGGGGAATGTCAGAGCCTGGAAGCTGGGTACCTAGACCTCTAATCACAAAGGCATTTCTGACCACAAATGGTTTGAGTCATGGAGCCTTCCTATTAGTAGTACTTGCAACTAGCCAAAAAGAGGAAATGAGATGGTTAGAGCAAGGTGTTTGGCATACTGTTGCTGCTTATTACATGGTGGTTCAATGAATGAATGAATAAGTGAATCAATTGATCAGGTTTGTCAATTACTACCACTGACTACTGCCTCTTTTTCAACATGTATCCCAGCTCCACTTATTAACTTTGTTATTCTGTCCTAAAACTGAATGTAATAATAATAAAAGAATAAAAATTAGATTAATAACTACTATTTTAAGAATAGAGTATTTCCTGTGTAATTTTATTGTTAGCATTATCATAACAGCAGATGTAGTGGACAGACACTCTCCCCTGAAGTCGGTTAAAGTTTTAGTGCGGGCAGTTTCAGGGGCACCACCAGTCTTATCGCTATAGTTGTTGCTGGGCCTTCATTCTCAAAGAGGACCAATGAGAGAGAGACACAGAGAGAGACAGAGACAGAGAGACAGAGACGGAGATGGAGACAGAGACAGAGACAGAATTTACTGATTTTGGGGGCAGCTAGGTGGCTCAGTGGATAGAATGCTGGCTCTGCAGTCAGGAAGAATCATCTTCTTGAGTTCAAATCTGGCCTCAGACACTAGCTGTCTGACCCTGGGCAAGTCACTTAACTCTGTTTGCTTCAGTTTCTTCATCTGTAAAATGAGCTGGATAAGGAAATGGAGTCAGGAGGACCCAAGTTCTAATCTGACCTCACACCAGATACTTGACACTTACTATCTGCATGACCCTGGGCAAGTCACTTAAACTCTCAGGGCCCTAGAAAATTCTCTAAGACTGTAAGTAGCAGAGAAGGTGTTAATGAACATTGGTAGAAGAGGCCATCAACTGTCTAAAACAACAACAACAACAACCACCACCACAAGCAGCTAGGTGGCACAATGCCTGTGTCTGGAGTTAGGAAGCCCTGAGTTCAAATACAGCCTTAGACACTTTTTAGCTGTGTGACCCAGGGCAAGTCCTTTAACCTTAGTTTCAGTTTCCTCAACTATAAAATGGGGATTCTAGGTGCACCTACCTCTCAGGATCACTGGGAGGATTAAATGAGATAACAATTGTAAAGAGCTCAGTACAATGGCTGGCATGTAATAAGTGCTCTATAAATGTTTATTCCCTTTTCCTAATAATAACAAATTTTGAAATACTCTCAGAAGACATCTTCCTGACGAACATAAAAACAATTGCACTGGCAAGACAGAAGGAAGCTACTTTATAGCAGAAGTTCAATTAAAATTAAAACAAAAATTTTACATGCTCTAGCTAATAATCTATTCACTGAGATTCTAAGAGTATTAGGTCAAGAAGAAAAAAAATAAAATAAGTCATTTCATTCATTGTTACCCGATTGTATCTCACTGTCCTGAAGCATATAGGTTGTAGATCTATACATTTTCAGGTTGGAGCACAAATAAAGTCTACTATCTCAGCAGAGAGTCCAGAATATAATGAACTCTGAAGGATACAAAACTTTCCAGGAGCCGATCCCATCTTACTCTGCTTATTTCAGGGTAACAGAATCCTCAAAGTCAGTCTTTTGCTTCATTCTTTTCACTGCATTTTTGTCCTATACTCTACAGAGGGAGTTGGTAAGTGCTGCAGAATGACTCAGTCTGGTTAGAATGTAGCCATCTGTATAGAAAGCAGATTATTTATGATATGCTTAGCAATAGATCTTATGTGAGTGACTAGCAGGTAGTCAACCACAGAGAAAAGCCACTTAAAATATGAACTGGTAAAGATGTTCTGTGTCAAAAGTGCTACTGGAAAATAGAAAGATTTTTATCAGTCTTTATGTGAACAGTTAATAGAATCAGAGACTATATGAAACTAGAAGGCTATATTAGCATGAATTTTATTTTTAAAAAATCTATTTCCACTATATAGAAGGCTCTCAATGCTAGGCGCAGAGGGAGAGACACACAACATCTTTGTCCTCAAGTCGCTTACAATCTTGCAGGGAAGATGAAATCTAAACACAGACGCACACACAGGTTGGTTAAGAGGAATCCTGAGGTTTCTCAGAGGACGCGGTATTTGAGTTGAGCCTAGAAGGATGGGAGAATGTCACTAAGTATAAATATTGGGGAGGGGTGGGGGGGGGTACCACGCCTGGTTGGGGGGAGGGTGTAGAAGGGTAAGGACAAAATGGAAGACATTGAATATTTGGGGTATACACAAGACACAGACATGTGCCAGGGAACATGTGGGCTGCAGTGGCATCCCACAGCATTCGACTTCTCCTGGTGCCTGGCACATAGCAATTATTTAATAAATGCCTGCTTGCCTGGTAAGGGAGAGCATGTTGGGTATGAGAGGCCCTTAGCTCCTATTCTCTCAAACATTCGGGTAACTCCAGGGATCTCAAAAGCAACCCGGGACTTTGCCAGGACAGATTATGAGGGTCCTTCTATGAATGATGTGTACGGGGTTAGAAAAAGCAAGCTGTTTCCGGGACTACACCGGAGGTTCTAATCCTGGTGTACTCAAATTGAACCACAGAAATCCTGAGGAAACCCAGGGCAGGATGGAGAAGTCTAGAAATTACTGAATCGCCATGGATCTTAAGGTAAGACATAAGATGAAGTCCTAAAATGTTACAGGCCCCCCTTTTCCTGTCCCTAGGTTGGCTCTGCTCCTTAGAGACCCAGAGTTAGTGATGATAAATGGTATTTTTCCTAGGTTACAGTAAAAATCTCCAAAGATTCCAGTTTTCTTTTGGCAAACAACACTGCAAAAAGTGCCCACTCCCATCACACTAAATCCTATTGAGGACTTTGTATGTCTCTTCACCGCAACCCATTGTTTTACACATAGTAGGCACTATGAATTGATTAAATAATTACAGAACAATGAAAAAGAAAATAAGTCATAGAATGGAAGGAGAGCAAATGCTTCCGTATCAAGAGTATTGGGCTCTTATTTTACATCATCACTACAGTTTCAAGTCTCTTCATCAACAAATATATTTACTGAGTACTGAAGGGTATACCACAACACAACAGGCAAACACCAGAAAAGATACGGCCTCCGTCCTCCCAAATAAACAAAAGAAATATGGAAGTATAAATGCAGCAAATACAAGAGCTTAGTGTGGGGCCAATGGTGCTAGGCCTTGGGGATAACAGCTTATATTCAATTAAAATATGCTTTAATTTCTCTGTGCCTGGACAGACTCTATGTGCAAAATAAAGCATAGTCAAGCAAGACAAATTTCCCTATTAGTCCTTTCCCAAAATGTCTGTCTCATCCCTTCTCTGTTGGGAGGTAGGTGGCATTCTTCTACATTGACCATTTGGACTCATGGTTGATTATTGTGTCGATCAGAGATAAGTCTTTCAAACTTGTTCAAAAAGCCAAGGAATCTCAAACAATTTGAGAGAGGACAGGGGGCTTAAAGACCATCTAGTCCCACTCCCTCATTTTACAGATAAAGAAACTGAGGACTTGTCTAAAGCCACTGAGGTCAAAAGTGGAAAAACTACGACCCAAATTTAGGTCTCCTAACACGTTGCCTACGCATGTAGGCTTATCTACCCACTGGTGGCAATTGGTCAATGGTTGGTGTTGATGGCGGCAAGGGCGTCAAAGTCTTGTTCTTCTTAGAGGTTCTTCCCTTCAAAAATACTTAAAGAAGCTGGGCTGAATCTAGAGGCCATTGCTATTCCTAGGGTTCTTGGTTTAAAAGTCCTGGGCTTCTCCTTTTGGGTTCTCAGGGAATTAATAATGGTTACCTAATAGTGACTCTAGCTACTTCCTCATTCTCCCTCAAGGTATCTTTCTCTTCTAAGAGGATAGTGTACTGGGCCTGAGTTCATATATGGCCTCAGACACTAGCTGTGTGATCCTGTGCAAGTCATTCAACTTTGTTTGCTTCAGTTTCCTCATCTATAAAATGAGATGGAGAAAGAAATGATAAACCACTCTAGTACCTCTGCCAAGAAAACCTGAAATGGGGTCATAAATGGTGGGACGTGACTGAAATAACTGAACAACTTTGCTCTTCTGGTAAGCTGGCCAACATGCCCAGTAATAATTATTGATCATTAATGGCATTAACAAGTTTTTTAATCTTTCCAGCATTTACATAGTGCTTTTAAAGTTTTAAAAGCACTTTACATACATCATTTGGATCTCTTTTCATCAAAAAGAAGTAGATGGAAATCAGCCCTAAATGTTTTAGTTCAAGTACAGAAGGACCAGATGGACCAGATGAACTTTTGAGGTACATTCTATTATGCTGAGATTGTTCTAGTTAATCAGGGAGTGGTTGGGGTGAAATCAGGGAATGTTTTCTGCAGGGGTTGGCTCTTGAGATGAAATTTAAAGAAAGGGAAGGATGTGGTATGTTGTCAGGCAGAGAACAGTAGTTCCTCATTATACAAACATTTGGGGGAAAAAAGGAAAGTTGTATAAGGAAGGGCGTTCTTGATGATTAAGGAAAAATAAGTAACATTTTTTCTGCCTCTGCTCTCTAGGCATTAATACCTCTCTTGCCATATACAGAGTTTAGTCTGATTCTAAGAGAGAGGTTAAAAAAAAAAACCTTTTGTTATAGCATCCAAACAGAATTATGACTGATGTTCCCTAAAGTTACCTAATGGCCAGACTCACTATTATTGCTCATGACATCTCACCATTACAGCTCATGACATCTCATTAAGCAGGATGGTGATACAAACAAAATCATCATACAAAGAGAAAACCAAGACAGTCCCAAGGAGTTCACATTCCAACACAGGGAGATGACACATAGCAAAGCAAAGATACTAAGAAAACTAAAATGCAACCGTTGAGTTTGAAAAAATTTTAAAACCCTCCTAGGTCTTAGCTTCCTCATGTATAAAATGACAGAATTGTACTAGGTAGTCTCTGAGATCCCATCCAGTCCTGGATCTTAGACGCCATCATCATCTCTCATATCTCTGAGTGATGGCAAGAACTCAACAGGCACAGAAACGTACTGAGTAGAGGAAGGGAAGGATAAAACGGGAAAGAGAACAGTGAACTCTACAAGACTCTACCAAAGTGTAGTCTCCTTCCTTGACTTCAATCCTGGCAAGTCCTATTTCTACTCAATTCAACAAATATTTATTAAGTACCTACCATGCTCCAGTCACTGTATGAGGACCTGAAGATAGAATAAGCAGTTGTTGCCCTGCACAAGCTTACATTTTACTGGCTGGAGGGTTGTGAGGAGAAGAGGGGAGTTATGAGAGCAAATACGTATAATACGAGGTAGAGGGTAAAAGAGGGATCAAACTAGACTGCAGATTAAATACTACAGAAAAAAACCTGCAAAAGGAGAGAACACAATTAGGTGTGTGAGTGAAGGCCTGAGCTAAGTATCGGGGGAAGAGAAAGACTGTGAAAACTAAGAAACAAGGAGGGAGGCCATTCCCTTCAGTCAACCTCCCATAGTGACTTCAGATCACAGTGATCTCTCCCTTCCCTGACCCCTTATTTCACTTTATCGCCACCCATCCTACACAAGTCAGCTGTCATGTTTCTGATATGCTCTCCCCCAAGACTATAAGTCTGATGAGGGCAGAAATCTTATACCTCTTTTGCATCCATCGTGTCATATAGCACTGTGTAAGATACACAGTAGGTAGACAGGTATTCCATGAACAGGGTGGAATACTTAAGAGTCAAGAAGGCCTGAGTATGAATCCTGTCTCTGGAGGGTTTTTGTTGTTGTTGTTTTGTTTTGCTTTTGTGAGGCAACTGGGATTAAGTGACTTGCCCAGAGTCACACAGCTAGTGAGTGTTATGTGTCTGAGGCCAGATTTGAACTCAAGTCCTCCTGACTCCAGGGCCAGTGCTCTATCCACTGCACCACCTAGCTGCCCCTGGAGTTTTTACTACACATGGGCCAGTCACTTAGCCTCTTGCAAGCCTCAGTTTCCTCATCTGCAAAATGAGGATAACAGCACCTACCTAACCAAGATATTATCAAGTGAGATAAAGTATTTCACAAACCTTAAAGTACTACATAATGTTGGTTATTATTATTATTTAATTACTTTAAATTTAAGGCAAAGCGATAGTCAAAGTTGATGCCACCTTTAGCCTTCGTCTTATCCCTGTCAACAAGAACAGATAAGCATGAACTTATTGGACAAGTTGTCCTTATACTACTACATCCAAAACCTGAATGTGTTTCTGTCACTTACAATAGTAATCTCCTCATCTGCAAAATGAAACGGATGAGGTTAGTGATCTGTAAGGTCTGTCCTGGGATCTTGAGAACAGGGACTACAAACACTCATTCTGCTCTATCTTTTCTGCCAGAAATCTCAAACCAGGGCATTTTGAATCCATAAGGGAAAAGGTGAAGCAGTTAGATTATAATAGGAGTGGATGATTTAGTTGAAATTTTTTCTTTTTTAAATCTGGTGAATTAGGCATGAACGCAGTAACTTTTCGCTTACAAAATACAAACTGTTGAGGATTTCCCCCCCCTTATTCCTCTTGATTTGTGGGCTATAAAAACACTGTTGCTATAGTTATGATTCCAGGAAGCTTTGTTGTTTGACCCTAAGAAAAACCCAAACTCAAGTCAGGATAACTCTTACTAAATAGACCACAATTGATTGTCAAGGGGGCAGGACCTATCAAATTCTTTCAGGCTTTAGCAGGAACCAGTATATTTTGGGTAACAAGCAAGCAACAAGAAAAGGAAACTGTGCAACATTAGGCAATTTCCTTGCATTTCTTATTCAGAAATCCTCAAAACCCCTATGAGTAGTTTCCCTAGCTTTTAACTCTAGATTCATGGCCAAGAAAAACAGAAACTGAATAACCCCCTCCCCCCTCCCCCCGACACACACACACACACACACACACACACACACACACTTTTTCCATGTACTATACAGTACGGTTACAACTTTTAGAGGGACACTCACTCACCTACACTGCACAAATTAAATACCAGCTAAGACAGCTTCAGTGAATTACATGTAGGATGTGGTAAGTTAACAATGCTAAGTTTTCTAGATAGCTTTAGTATTTCCTGACTCCATGCTGATGTCACGTTAATCTGTGGGTTTAAACCCACTAGCTGCTCTGCATTTCATTTCCAAAAGGGAGGAGAAGAAAGGGAGAGCCCCCCATCCCCACCCCAGAAATCTGAAACAGAAGATGTCTTTATGCACTCATCTCACTTTTTACTTTGGAAACTGTTGCACATTTCAGTTCAGGAGGAAGAAAAACCTTGTTTCTTTGCACTTTGGAAGGCTGCAAATCAGAAATTCCTCAGTACAGTATGCATGTTTCCAAAAGGAAGAATCTGTAAGACTGTGGGGCTGAATGAGGGGCCCTGCCCAGCAGAAGCCAGAAAATGACTCACTCATTTTGTACTACTCTTTACAGTTTTCTTCTTCCTCCCCACCCCTTCTCACCACAGATTTATAGGCAACTTGTATTTATATTGTCTTTATTATTATAATTTGAGGTTGACCCACAAGTCAAACTCAAAGCACTTCTATTACCTCATTAATCCTCATAATGCCCCTTTCAGGAGGCAAATTTATCCAGGGTGGTCAAAAAGAGGTTGATTCTTGATTCTTGTCTGACTGCCAGTTCAATTCAGTAAACATTTATTAATCACCTACTATGTGATAAGCAGGCAGGCAGCTTGTCATACAGTTGCTGCCTTAAAGTCAATTAGACCAAAGGTTCAAGAAGCACAATATATTGGTGCATGACCCTGAACACATTATTAACCTTTTAGTGTCTCAGTCAACTCTCTTAAAACTGTAAACTTCACAGAAATTATAGATCTACATTGGTTAATCAATCAATAGATAAATATTTATTAAACACCTACTATGTACCAGGCACTATGATAAGCTCATATTATGATAAGGAGATACAAAAAGAGGCAAAAGACAGCCTCTGCCCTCAAGGAGCTTACAATCTAAAGGGGGAGCTAATGTGAAAACAAATATATACAAAGCAAGCTATATTCAGGAGAAAGAGAAGATAATTCGCAGCCAGAAGGCCCTGGAATTAAAAGAGGTTGGAGGAAGACTTCCTATGGAAGATGGAATTTTAGTTGAGACTTAAAGGAATCCAGGGAGATCAGAAGTCTGCATTTCAAGCATGGGAGACAACCAGAAAAAATGCCCAGAGCCAAGAGATGGAGTGTCTGGTAGGAGTTACCTTACTACAAGTTTCCTATATTGATAAGAGTACAGATCTGAGCCAAATGTCATGTGTGTGTACACACACATATGTATACACATACACACACGTGCACACACACACACACACACACACACACACACACGGCATTGTGCTAGGCAACAGCACAATGGAAAGCAATATAAAGACAAAATCAAATAGCCTCTATCCTCAAAGAGCTCATGTCATTTGCCCGTGAGTCTAGAATGGAGCATCTTCATGGCTAGAGATGGGGTAGAGTACAGGTGGGGAACAAAGGAGATTTCATGGGATTTGTAACTAAAATCAAGGTTTCTAATCTCTAAAATGGATAAGGATGAACCAAAATCTATGAAGAATCTTAACCCCAACCCAACAAAACCTGAGCTGCAAAAGGTTCTCAAACACATGTTGTTCTAAGTTGTTTCAGGGAATCCCGGCTTGAGGGAAAAGGGAAGTATGAGAGAATACCAGAGGTTCCCCACCACTGTAAGACTTAAGAAGGAGCCTTTTAGTACTTACAAACACAAAAATACTCTGTCCTGCCCCATGTATCATCATGAGCCAACTGGAGTACCAGAAAAAGAGGAGTGGGTTTTAACAGAGTTCTTGTTGGCCTCACAGGAGAAGGAACACTCAATCCCAAGGAGCTCATTATAATATCCCTAACATAATGGTCAAAACCATAACTGGGGTGGGGTGACTGGAGCTCTGGACCAGGAAGCTAAATTGAGAAGGTGATGACAGCACTCACACTCCCTTAGCAGCATAGAAACAACCAAGCTTAGCATCTAGTTAGTAAGAATAATTAGTTAAAATAAGAAGTTGCCAGATGGCAGGCTGAGATGAGCTCCTCCCCAACTCTGCCCTGTTCTCTGCAACTCAAATGAAGGCACAGTTTGTATTTGCCCCAGAAGCAAAAATTTCTAGGTTTCCAGCTCTAACAATGGCTGGAGTTGAAGGTGAAGTCTGTTCCATGATCACAATGTTTTCTCCAAGCTTGCCCTACATGCTGGATGGCACCCACTCTGCTTGTAAATGGAGGCACTAAAGCAAAATTCAACATGTCCCCTTGTTATCACCTCTGCCTTAGTCTAGTCTTCAAAGGAGAATACACTAAGGCACAGACAGTCTGTATA
Source organism: Vombatus ursinus (assembly GCF_900497805.2). NCBI lineage: Eukaryota > Metazoa > Chordata > Mammalia > Diprotodontia > Vombatidae > Vombatus > Vombatus ursinus. The sequence continues at coordinate 39,253,346 of NW_020954641.1, forward strand.
GTCAGGGGCAGAACCAGCAGCCAAATATGAAGGGTCTCAACTCTTGCAACACTACCCTCCCCACCCCCTTAACAAAAAAAAAAAAAAAAAAAAGTCCTGAATCTAAAGCAGGGTTCTTTACTGGAGTCTAGAGACCCAAGTGGCCTGTGGACAGATTTCTTAAAAGTACAAAAAGCTAGATGGATAAAAGAGACCACATATTTATTTTCACTGACTTCAAACTAAAATTTTGCATTTTCTTTAATTCTGAATTTTAAAAAAAATTATTGTGAGAAATGGTTTATAGGCTACACCAGACTGCCAAAGGGGTCCATGAGACAAAAAAGGTCAGAAACTTATAGTCCAGGGGTAGGGAACTTGTGGTCCTCTAGGTCCTCAAGTCTGAGTCTCAGTCAAAAGGCCACACTTGAGGACCTAGAGGGCCACATGTGACCTTGAGGCAGCAGGTTCCCCACCCTTTTTCTAGTCTATAGCTTGGGATAAAGAACAAGCAGCACCTTACTGGGCTCTAGTATGATCCAGTCTGATCGTATCTAGAATGATCTAGTTTCTAGTATGATCCCTGTGGGATCACAGACAATTCACTGAACTTCTCTAGGCCCTTGGGAAAAGGGTCAATTAAATCCACTTCTTGGCTACCCAACTCACAGCAATGATATTTAAACACACACACACACACACACACACACACACACACACACACACACACACACACACCCCACTTTTTAACAATTTACAGAACATACTGAGATTCTTGGCTAAATATAAACACAAGTACAGCCACTCTTAAGAGCAGCTAGATACCTGCATGACATGATCTGAGGAATGCCTGGCAGGGTTCCCTACCATGAAAAGGTAATTAGTCATGCAACTCTTCCCTCAGCTCTGAGGAGCACTGAAAAGTTAAATGACCTGACCAGGTTTACAAAACTCTCATATATTAGAGGAAGGACCTAAACCCAAGTCTTTCTGGCTTCAATGCCAGCTCACCAAGTCACAGTGCCATCGTACAAATTCAAAACAATATCCAAGGTCCAATCCAACTCTGAAATTCTAAGGTCAATGATGAATCCCATGAGACAGAGAAATAGATAAAGCATTTCTTAAGCACTTACTTTACTGTGTGCCAGGCACTCTGCTAGGTGCTAGGTATAAATATGCAAGCAAGCAAGACATAAAGGGCAACTGGAAAGCTGGAGGGTGAGTGGAAGAGGTTTGGAAATATTGGCCAGGAAGTGACAGAGACCTGGTTCTACATGCTGGATGGCACCCACTCTGCTTGTAAATGGAGGCACTAAAGCAAAATTCAACATGTCCCCTTGTTATCACCTCTGCCTTAGTCTAGTCTTCAAAGGAGAATACACTAAGGCACAGACAGTCTGTATAGTCAGGGGCAGAACCAGCAGCCAAATATGAAGGGTCTCAACTCTGCCCTCTGCAAAATGAGGCAAAAGGCTCCCCTTACCTAAACTTTTTATTTTCCCAGCATAATATTCTATACAAAGCACACCTAATAAATATGTATTGGATTAATTGATTAATTCTAAACCTATTTTTCATAACTGTTGAAATTCTACTATTAAAAATTTAACCTTTAAAAAAGATTTTACCTTAAAAAATTCTTAATCTTTTTGTATGTGGATGACCCCTGTAAGCAGTCTGGTGAAGCTTACAGACCTCTTTTCAGAATAATGTTCTATATAGCTATCCAAAAAAAAAAATTTTTTTAAATAATCAAGTTCACAGACTCCAATTCAGAACCCCTGCTTCAGGTCTTAGAAAACTGCTCTGGGACAGGATTCTATACTCCTCAAGAGCCTTCTATTAAGATATAAATAGACTTGGGAGGGGTTGCCTTATAAATTAACAGTTTAGCAGCAATTAGTTGGCAATTGGCTTAGAACATGGTATAGCACCTCATAGAAAAATTTAAAGGCCTATCTTCCCAAAGAGTTCTATTATTGAGAGAGGACCTTTAAATATTCCCCATGGCTGGAACAAATAAGTGTCATATTTCTGAAACCTAGCAATCTTTGCCTTCTTTTACAATATTGCCAAAGGCAGGCCCAAAATATATAAGGCGCTGTTAGAATTTCTTTTTTTCTTTTTTTTAAAGAAAAGCATAAGTACCCTTACTAAGCCTCTCAGGTTGATTCTCTAGAACTGTTCTGTGCCCGGCCTGGTACACATGGCAACCCAATTCCAGCTCTTGGGACAGTCAGCGATCAGTAGAGCCACAGTAGAGCAGAGAAGAAAATCCCGGCTGGTGCCTCATTCCCAGGGGCAGCAGCATTCCTATTTTTAAGGTTTGTTTTAAATGTCTCTTGTTGAGAGCACAGTGCACAAATGAGTACATGCAAACTGCTGACCATGCATATTATAAATACAGTCACCATTAGCCTAAAAAAAAACAGACCCCCCCATCTGCCAACAACCTTATGTTATTGCAAGCTAGGTCCAAGTTTTAGAGAGCTCTTCAGACCTAGGAAATGAAAACTGCCATCTGTCTACAGTTACTGTGGTAATCATATTCTCATTTAAAGCAAGGCTCCAACTCATAGAGGTAGACCATCAGCACTGGGGCCACATACAAAACTCAGATTTCCTGATTCTTCTACCAGATAATCATTATCTCTTAAAGACACAACTTATGCATTTAGAAAAGTCATAAGATCACAACATTTTAGATCTAGAAAAGGTCTAGTCCAGTGGTATCAAACTCAAAAAAAGGGAAGGGGGAAGGGGAGGCAGAAGGGAGACGGGAAACTAAACTATATATAAGGATTCATGCAGGCTGCATAATAACTCAGAAACTACATATTAACACTATCTATGTTCTATTGCATTTTTTAAAAAATCTGCTAAATATTTCCCAATTACATTTTATTCTGTTTTAATATCTCTGATCTGGTCTATCCCCTTCATACTATAAATGAGGAAAAGTGAGATCTGGAGTGGTTAAATGACTTACCCAGAGTCATTTAATGGTAGCGACAAGATTGAACCAGAGGTTTTTTGACCTCCAAATCCATCACATTTTCCATTTAGCAAAATGTATGATGAAAAATGCTATCCACCTCCAGAGAGAGAATTGATGATCAAGGATTAAAGAATACTTTTTTCTACTTTTTTTGGGGGGTATATGTTTTCTTCTTCAATATGACTAACATGGAAATATGTTTTACATGATCTAATTCATATATTGCTTGCCTTCTCAAGGGATGGGGGAAGGATGGGAGGGGAGAGAATTTGTAACTCAAATTTTTTTTAAATGAACACTAAATGTTTTTTTACATGTAACTGGGAAATATTTAACAAAATAAATTAAAAAATATTTTTTTTAAAATGCATGGTGGGGCAATTCAGGTAAAATAAACCACTGGTTCTAAGAAGCATACCAAGAAAACGTGAAATGGAAGGAAAGAGGCAGAAGAGATATTCCACTTCCATCTCTAACTTCACAGCTCTGTTTTCCTCTTCTTCCTAAGTATTTTTTTTAGGTTTTATTTTCAGTTCCAAATTTTCTCCCTCCTTCCAGCCCCCACCCCCATCGAGAACGCAAGCAATTACAATACCCATTATACATGAAGTCATGCAAAATGTTATTTCCATATTAGCCATGTTGCAAAAAATAAAGTAAAGAAAAAAAAATAAGTGAAAGAAAATATGCTTCCATCTCCATGAGTTCTCTCTCTTCCAGAGTATTTTTAAAAGGCAGGGCCACCAAGTCGATCCCTATTCTGTGTGGCTAAGTAAACTTCTCAGTCTCATGGGGACTGAATGGGAAAAGATGGCTCATCCTTCTATTCCACATTCTTTCAGAAACTCAGGAGAAAAGAAGGTAAAGGTAGACTTGACAGGTGGCCGACTCCTCCAGTGTTAAGATCCTGGTATCTGTCATTTATGGGAAAGCCACTGGGCTGGAATTAGCTGATGCAAGCATTTTTCTCCACCAACAGGAAGGCTGGGTCATAAGCCACTCTTTAATTCCTGCTCATGGCTCTCTCCCATCTCTTTCTTTCTTGTTCAGTTCAGTTTTTAACTGAAGTGACACAGTCTCCTCCCAATCCCTGACCTCCACCAAGGGCAAAGGCTCAAAGGCCTCAGTTTAAGTCTTGCTCAACTGATTCAAACAGCTAAACTGAATGACTATTCTCATTAAAAATGAGCCCACATTTTATTACAAGTGCAGGCATTCCCAAAAGCATCCAAAGCTGAATTCAGCTGGGCTACCCGCCAGCCATCTGGCCTGCTCAGCTCACTTATGTAACCTGCTGGGTTTTCTCGCCACCTTTGGGTTAGAGGAAGGGGAGGCAAGCAAAAGCATCCCGCCATGTCTACATGTCGTGGGAATGATTCAGCAACAGGCTTTTACAGGCTTCATATTGACAAACACGCCCAGTCTCAGCAACAACTTAGCCAAAGGTCAAATTATTATGAACAAAGTCTTCTGAGGAGCTAATATATTTAATTCTTCTAAGAGTCCATTTCACTTCCAGTTATCAAGAGAAACTTTGCCTTTCTCTAATTAGAAATTCTTGCATATGAGTCAGTCAATAAACATTTACAAAGCACTTATTATACATCAGGCACTATGCAAAGTTCTAGGGATACAAAGAAAGACCAAAAGAGCCCATGCTATTCATATAAATAAGCTCAAGAAGCTTACATTCTAACGAGGGAGATAACAGGTAAATAACAAGGTACAAATAAAACAAATACACAGTAGACGGAAGGGGAAGGCACTAGCAAGACCAGGAAAAGCCTTCTGCAGAGGTGGGACTCGAAGGAGGCCCAAAACAAGTAGGGGGCAGACCATTCCAGAAACAGAGACTGGCCAGTATGAAGGCTGGGAGATGAGGCACTTGGGTGAAAGAATCACCCTTCCAATGGATTATGAGAACAGAAGAAAAGCTTTATCAGTGGACGGTAATGCAGGGACTGAGGTTTAATAAATGGTGCTGAAATAATAGCCACCATGGAAAAAAGAAAGCAGAGGTGCTCTTCCTTCTCTTCCTCTCCAGACCTTTTTGCTATTCTAAGCAGAGATGAAAGCCAGTTGAAAAGTAACTTAATTTTGGTGAACTGCAATGGATTCTTTTTCATTAAGAAGATATATTAGACCAAGCTTTCTCTTTCACTCAAATCTGCCTGAAGCCAAAGACCACTTTGGTAGCCTGAGGGAATTCTGGCTTAAAGAAATAGGGAAGGCCTAGCTCCCAGTAATGGAATTGCTATCAGCAGCACTTTCCCACTTTCAAAGCACTTTTCAAACATTAATTCATACCTCACTCTTTAATGAACCGGGCATGCGCGCGCGCGCGCGCGCGTGTGTGTGTGTGTGTGTGTGTGTGTGTGTGTGTGTGTGTGTGTGTGTAGGGGGCAAGGGGAAAGAGGTAGAGGGAAATTGGGAGAATATACTATGCTACCTATATATAGTAAGAACACTTCTTCAAGTGTACTCTGTGCCCCCTGGGGTTTGTGATTTCCCCCCCCACCCCAAGATGCTTAACACCAATAAGTATGCTAGGTTTCTTAAAAGAATGAACCTTGTGACCCTGGGCTAGTCACTTACCATCCCTGGGTCTCAGCTGCCTCCACTTGTAAAATGAGAGGGCTTTTGAACTAGGTATACTTCCTCTCCCTCCCCCTGCTTTAAAAAAATTCTTTAGAGGCTCAGATTCTTATAATCTAGCCACTGCTGAGATTCTTATAATCTAGCCACTGCTGGGATTCTTATAATCTAGCCACTGCTGGGATTCTTATAATCTAGCCACTGCTTATCCATGTTCAGACTCCTTAAGAGTCTGCCCAATATGATGGATATTCTAATAAACCTTATGTTTGGCTGGAAAAAAAAATTTTTTTAGAGATGCCCAGAATACTGACACAGCCAGAACTTAGAAGTCATCAGTTAGAACTAGATTATCTAGTTGAATCCTATAATTTTGCAAATAAAGAAACTGAGGCCCAGATACAAAGTCACATCGGTAAGAAACAACTGAGCTAGATTTTGAATTCAATCTTCTTGATTCTGACTTTAGCACTCAGGACCCTACAACCAGGCAGCTTTATCTTTACAAAGGAATTTTTTTTTTTAAATAAGTCTTGTCACCTACCTAACTGGAATGAGAGAGAATGGGAAAGATTCTGGGGTAGAAGCCAGAACAATGCTCCCCCCACAATCCACCCTCCCACCCCCCCAAACTTTTTTCTAGTGTATGGTGTCCTGGACTGCATAATCCAGGGTCTCAGGATGCTACAATAATTGGTAGCTGAGCACTGAGTTAGGGTGGGAGGCAGAGGAGGAAAAAGGTTGCTCCTCTATAGATGAAATATAATCTTCTTTTATAAGTTAATATAAATATTTTAATATGACACTAAATAATTTAAATTAATAGAGTGCATTAAGTTTTGCAAAATACTTTTTATTCCAATGACACTGTGAGGTATCATTATTTCCTCTTTACCAATAAGGAAACTGAGGGAGACTGAGTGGCATGTGCAGATCATATTGCTAGTAAGTTTCAGAGGTGGGATAAAGAACTGAGGATTACATATGAATAATCAACCCAAATATCTTCTACCATTACCAAGGCAAAGCCTGCTCTTAAAAAGCTCTGAGAATGACTTCATGATGGGGAGCTTTCAATTTTGACCTTTAGGCTCATTTTAACCCAAATTCATGTTCTGAGGGTGGGGCATAGGGAGAAGGCGCAAGAGAAAGACAATGCTAATGCTGGTGGCAACCTATAACTCATCCATACTCTTCCCCATGGATGGCCCAAAAGCTTCCAATTTCCAAAAGACAGTCCTGATCAGTCATTTCCAGCTCCTGAATTCATTGCTTATGATAGGTAGGCATGGTCTGCTATCCATTCCTGTATACCCTCTCATTACCTTCCTTTCATATGCTCAGTAAGAGCTGACCAGCGAGGATAAAGTAGAATTCTCTTAGGAGGATTACATCCTGGGATCAGGATTCAAGCAGGCCAGTTTCCTCCAGTTCCAGAGTCAAGACAACTCCTATCCTGAATACAAAGAACTTAGTCCAGATGCCAAAACTGAGCTTCTGTTTCTGATTTTTACTGTGTATCTTGGAACACCATTTAAAAATACTCCCCAAACCACCACAGCCTTTTCCCTTAGTCTTCCACAGTAGGCCTCGAGAATGCAACCCCATCAGGGGCATCTACAGTTCTCATGAGACATACTGGCTTTTGCCAAGTCCTTAATTGAAAACAACCCAGTTAAGAGGAACACACCCCATTATCCTCTGGCTGCATGATAACTACATATCAAGGGCGGATTTATCCTCCAATCAAACTAGAGAAAGAAACACTGGAGTAGCGAAACAATCCGTGGGGATGACTGGAACTTGAACACTACCGAGAAATAGAATTATAGATTTAGAGCAACCTGGTGGGACCACAGAGGTCATCAAGTTCAAACCCCACCCCCACCACCAATTGACAGGTGAGGAAATTGAGGCCCAAAGGAGCTAAGTGATTTGCCCAAGGTGATACTGTAAGTAAGCAGAGACTCAGATTTAAAGCCCATGAATCTTTCTGACATACCACACTGCCAGCTTATACTTCGGAGGCTGAATATCAGTACCCAACATATTTGAAATTTCTGGTGGCTTTTTTTTTAAAGGAAAAAACAAAAAATATTCTAATGAAAAACACCCTTTTCTGGAAAATTCTCCTCCCCACAAGTAGTATAGGTAAATGAAGGTTTCATGATGGTTGCCCTTGTATATAGCTGCTAGTTTTCAGTAGATTGGTGAATCGAAAGAGTACCCAACTTTTCTGGCTAACCCAGAATGCTTCAGATTAAGTCCTGAGAAATTAGGAAGGTTCCCAAGGTGCACAGACAGGGCCTCTTTCCAAAGAGGGCAAAGTATTCCTCAGACATTATCTCATTCACCCCCATGACTGGCAAGGGAGTGAGATGGAGAAATTAAAAAGAAAAAAATTAAAGGTAGGGTTGGCCAAGGTCAAGAGTACTGTGCAGGATTCAAGCCCAAGCTCCACTATTGATGGATTAGGTGACCCTGAAAAACATCAACTCTCTATGAGTCATTAGTCCATCTACGAAATGGAAATAGTACCTCTCCTCAACTTGGGCACAAAGTTTGAGTAAGGATAAATGAGAACATTTTTGTGAAACTCCTTGAGACTCTCAGAAGAAATGCACAAATAAATGCCAGGTATTATAGTTATGAAAGATCATTTCATAGCCCCAGAGAGTATGAATAGGAAAGAGAAGGGACCTATCATCTCCCTGCTGCAATGGCCTCATCAAAGAGTGAAGTGACTCCCCCAGGGCACACAACTAGTAAGTATCAGAGGTCAGATTTGACCTCAGAAAGATGAGTCTTCCTGACTCTAGACCCTGAACTCTAGTCGTGTGGGTCTAAGCAATTAATTTAATCTTTTTCAGGGCTATTTTAAGGATCAAACCAGTTAATATGTTTAAAGAGCTTTGCAAACTTTAAAGTGACATATAAATGTTAGCTACCATTATTGTTGTAACTGTTTTACACCCTTACCTCTCTGATTTTTCCTCAACTTTTTTTTTTCCTGGGGGGAGTGGGGTGGGGTGGGGAACAATTGAGAAGGAGACAGAAGACTTGCCATGCTCATCTAGAAAGAATCTAGATGTAACTCCTAGAAACTCCAAGGTAGAAGGAAAAAGAAAATACTGAGGCCTCACTAAGCCAAATTCTCATCTGAGAACTTGTTAGCAAATGTGACCAAAAGCCCCCTCCTCCACTCCCCAAAAGAAAAGACTATTGTCTGGCTCACAGTTGTGAGTTGGAGATACATGGCTCCAGCTCTGCTTATGAAATTCACTCGGGAAGAAAAAGAAGATTGTTTCCCCAGAAGCAGGTCCTAGAATGATAACTGCCCCTTCTTTCTTTGCAGAATATGGTCAGCTTCAGATATTACAAAGTTAAGCATAATCAGTGTGAGACGCTTCAATGCCATAGCAAGGAGCATGGTTCATAAAGACCATTGTGTCATCAGGACAAATTATGTCAAATTAACCTCACCTCCCTTTCTAAGGAGATACCAAACTAATAGAAGAGCCATTGTCTCCCTCTACACAGCTGCCAAATTGGGACTCCTTAAGTACTGGTCTGGTCATGTTGAACTGCTTCCCTACTGCCAACAGGAATTTTAAGTCCTTCACAATTTCCCTCCAATCTACCAAATCACATCACACCCATTATGGTATCTCTATTCCAGTCAATATGACTCCCTCTTCTATGGCTTTGCATAAACTGACCCCATGCTTGCAAAGTTCTCCCTCCTTACCTCTGCCTTTAGGAATCCCTAAGTTTGATTCAGTACTCAGTTCCTGTGTTACCTTCTATAAGAGGCCTTATTCACTTCCTCCAATGTTCAGTGATTCCTTCTATTTCTGCCCCCCCACACACATCATTTTCTGTGTATTTGTTTAAATACATGTTGTTCTCACTCCTTAGAATGTAAGCTCCTTAAGAAAAGGGGCTGTATTATCTTTTTCCCCAGGTCATTAGCACCTAACAAAAGGAGTACTTGTTGAATTGGATCAAATTGTGGAATACCTGGATTTCGGCAAGTTGTTGATAATGTTTGTTATATCTCTGTGCTCAACATGACTACAGTGAACTACAGGACAACAGATTAGAAGGTATTCATGAATTTACCAGAAACCGGTTATCACTTGTGCTTCCCAAGGATGGAACTGCCTGCCCAATTCAGGAAAGTCTCTATTTATTAATATTCATGACATAATGTGAAGTTTGACTTTTAAAAATGGCTTTTCCTAACAGGATGCCATAGTAACACTGGGTTTTTCCAATATATTCTTTTATTCTGATGTAGTTCTAAATACTTTACTGTGCTTGTGCTTTAAAGAGCATTTAATTATGTTAAAGCCCTCTGAGTTTTGCAAAGGATGACAAAGAAAAAAAAAAATATGTTGGCTGGGTACTCTGAAAACTTTGCCTGCAAAAAAACATGGCTACAATAAGTCCAGGAAGAAACCCTAATCTTTTTTCAGTAACACCTCACTCCTCCTCTTCTCAGAGATATAAGAACTCAATCTAATTCCATTCTTCAGCATAGATTTTTGGTCCACTATCAACTTTTTACTTTGTAAACACAGTATCCTTATTTAAAAAAAAATCAAACAAAACATCTCCCACGATTGATTTTCTTTAGAATAATAAGAAAAAGCACAATGGAATTGTTATTAGATAATAAAAAAAGAACTGGTTAGTGGAATAAAATGGAAAGATTCATTGTCCTTTCCTCTCATCATAAGGCAGAAAAACTTTAATCCATTTCCTAAGACTGGAGTCAAATTTTCTTCACACAATCATCAAACACTTACTGATTGCACACTGCATAAAAAACAGTGGAGTACTTTGAGGACAGACAAGAAGCATAAGACAAGGTACCAACCCACAAAGTGCTTGCCATCTAGTTGGGATGACATGATATATACTCATAAAACCACTAGAGAACAATGACAAATCAAATTAACCAATAAACATCCAATGCCTACTATGTGAAAGACAACATGCTAGGCTCTTAAATTACAAAGTATTTCCTAGAACTCTTCACTCAGCCATCTATTAAACGTCTACTACTTCAATGCAGCGTGCTAAGTTCTCTACTCCCTCCTCCCCTCAGGGTCCTAGGTTAATCCTGGGGGCTGGGACCAGGGAAATAACACTCCTACCACTCACCACATTTGTTCCTGAGCACCCACAGGTATGCTTTTCATCAATATGAAATCAGTTGCCACGACATCATTAACTCAAATATAAACCACTTATGGAATAAGGAAGAAGAAATACAAGACAGAATTTACTAAGCAGAAGGTAAAATGAGAAATATTAAATATAAATTCCTTAATAGAAAGCAAAACCAGAAATTATCTTAACATTTACTCACTTGAAGAAAAAAGCAGGAATAACCAAAGCAACACAGTCTATCCATTAACCTGGATCACACTCTCCCGCCAACACAGTATCTGTCAGAGAGAATGGCAGGAAGGCATGAGTAAGAAAACCCACGTACCTAGGCAAACTGACCGCTCAGCACTGCAGGCCTCAGTGTTCTTGGTTCCTTTACCACACGAAGTCACCTCTCTGCTAGTTGCCCCCCTTCTGGTCCTTCCTGCTCTCTTGTTGGGCAAAACCATTCTTTTTCAGCTTTCAATGTGATAAGCAGTGACAAGCTCTTTTAGCTCACAGCCACTGTTAACAGAGTGCTGAGAAAAGGGGGGAGTGGGGTGGGAGGGAAGAGAGATCACTGCACTTGTTCAATGGGAAACAGTTTCCCTAAGACAGAGAACTGCAAAGCTACTCAAGCTGGCTTTCTGGGCAATGCAGACAAGCCCATCCAGCTCTTCATTCAAGATTCAGCTTTCTCCAATCATCTTCTAGCATGCCAAAACAGATGCAAAACTAGTCTTTTCCCTTGTTCCTCACTCAAACCATAACGGGTAGGAGAGGGAAACATCTAAGAGGTTTTCTCTGTCTGTGGCTACAGATGGCACCAAAAAGCAATAAGCTCTAACAGCAGCAGTATTATGCTTGGCTAGACTCAATGGAGCAGTTCAAGCACACTTTCTTAACTGATCCTGCCTTTCTCCGGTCCATCGGCCAAATGACGCCTCTCTTCCATTTCAACAGCAGTGTGCCATCAAAGCAGAGAGAGTCAGCCGGAAGCCTTTAATCTCTCCTAATGAACTCAGCTTCTTCTATCTCATCCTAGCACTTATTCTCAAAACTTCTCTGATTTCTTCAAATACTGCAAATCAGAGCCTTCTGGGGATTACTGATCAAGCTTTACCTTATGAGGCAAAGTAAAGAAAGACACTTTTCTGTTAGGTATGAACGCATACCTAGGCATATATAATTTTTTTATAATTTCTAGTCACTTGATTTAATATTCTTAAGTTATAAACTTTAAAACTTTAAAGTATTCTCATGCAAAAGAAAGAGCTAATGGACCACAACACTCTGAAGTCACAGTTTTACTCAGTTATTGCTCTGCATTCAAACAGGTCTTTTCAGTACATTTCTTTGAGGTGCAATTTTCTATTTGATCCTCAGAACAGTCTGTGTCTACCTTCAATGTTTTATCTGAGTGACTGTTTCTTCACAAGTTAATCTTCTCAGTTTTCCTTACACAAATGTTTTTCTGCTCCTTTCAAAAATCAAAATGTCCCCATTAGAAAAGGGCAGTCCCTTACATAAAGTACATTTTCAGTGGCTGGAATAATGAGGAAAAAGTGCATTTCAGGTATGAGTAGACTCTATGTGCAAATACCTGATAGCAGGAGATGGAATACAGAGTTCAGGGGGCAGCAATAAGTCCATTTTAGCAAAAATATAGAATCCAAAGTGCTGGTTCAAAAAGTGTATGGAGGGAAAGAATAAGAATTAAGACTGGTATGACAAACAGAAGTTACAGGGTAGTATTTTTATCCCAAGTGTCTACCTCAATGACTTCCACAAAATTGGTGATTAATAAAAGTTGGTTGACTAATTCATAGAACGTATTAAATGTCAGGCTGAAGAGTTTGCATTTTATTCTAAAGGGGAGTCACAGGAGGTTTTTGAGTACAGGAACGACATGATTAGACTTGTATGCTTTAGAAAGATTATTTTGAATGACATGGAGGACAGACTGGTCCAGGGAGAGTCTGGAATCAGGGAGACCAGTCAGGAGATATTAAAAAGAGACCAGATCAAGAGTTTCTTAACCCTTCTCTATAGCACAGAGCCCTTTACACTGTGATAAAGCTTACTGATGCTTTTTAAATGCATAAAACAAAAGGAAATTAACCATAATGAAATGAAGACATAATTGGTTTTTTCTCATACAAATTCACAAACTCCTTAAATCTTCTAGGTTAAGAAAACCCCGTCATGATAAAATATGATAAGGTTTTGAATTAGGGTAATTACTGCATGGAAAAAAAAGAAGTGAAAGATACTGTGGAGATAAAATTGAAAAGACCTGGCAATTGTTTGATAAATGGAGACAGAAATGTTAGGGATCGTTCAGAGTTTACGAATCTGAGTGACTGTTCAAATAGTGATTCCCTCAATCAAAAAGTTTGAAAGAGGGGTGGGTCAAATAAATTAGTAAATCAACAAGTATTTATTAAGGATCAACTACATGCCAGTCACTGTGCTGTGCACCAAGGATATAATGACAAAAAATGAAACAATCCTTGCTCTCATACTGGTAGTTTACATTCTACTGGGAGAGACAACATGTACACATATAAGTACACACAAAATATATAAAGGATAAATATATGTCAAATATATATATATATAAGATCGTTAAATACAAGAGCACTAGCAGCTAGAGGGAAATCAATGATTCTTGGTGGAAGGGGGGGCATGAGTTTTGTCCATGGGCTAAGTGAGGAACTCTATAGGCAGAGGTCAGAAGGAAACACTTTTCAGGCAAGGAAAACAACTGGGTCAAAAGCACAGAGATGTGAGATGTATATAGCACCATATTTGAGGCAAAGGGAAAGAACCAGTTTGTTGGCACAACAGAATGCAGAAAGAGCAATTTAGGGAGGAAGATATTTTTGTTTTGGAAATGATGAGTTTGAGATGCCAGGTAGAGATGTCTAAAGGTTGATGCAGACCTAGAAATCAGGATGGAGAAGTTAGGGCTAGATGTAAATAGGCTGTAACTCAACCCATGAATGTGATTAAGACCTCCCAAGGGAAAGTAAAGAGAGACTGGGGTCCAGAGAAGATGATGACAACAATGATGATATTTAGCATGTTTACAGCACTTCATGTATATAATGTCATTTGATCCTTACGACAACCCTGAGAAGTAGGTGCTATTAATACTATTGTGTTACTGAATGAAGAAACTGAGGCTGAGAGAGGATGACTTGTCCAGGGTCACACAGAAAGTAAGTGTGGGAGGTAGGATCTGAAGGTAGGTCTTCCAGACTCCAAGCCCTGTACTCTCTGCAATGTCCCGCCTAGACTCTCTAGCAAAGGAGACTGAAAAGGAATGAATGATCAGATGAGAGGTAGGAGGAGAAACAGGAAAAGAGCAATGTTTGCACAACTCAATGAAGGAGACAGTATGCAGGAGGGCAGGATGATTAGGGATATCAAGAGATACAGCAAGGGCAAGTAAGATGAGGATAGCGAAAAGGCCAGCAGATTTAGCAGTTAAGAGATCATCAGTAACATTTGAGAGGACTTTCAGTAGAGTGGGCTGGGAAGACAGATTGCAAGGGGAAGAGAAGTGAGTGGGTGGTGAGGAAGTTCAGGCAGTAAGCAGAGATGACTCTTCACAGTAGTTTGGCAGTGAAAGGGAGGAGAGAAAATGATAGCTCAAGGGGACAGTTGGGTCAAGTGAGGGTTATTTTCTAAAAAAAAAAAAAATTTTTATTATGAACTTCGCAAACATCAACAAATATGAGTATGTCAACATACAACGGGCAGAAAAAGAGGGCTGTATATAAAACTTTGAATTTCTATTATGTAGTTTGTTGTAATTTAATACTATAATAACAAAACTGCCCTGCTTGTCTCTGTTTCCATTTAAATTCAGTTTTGTTCTCTACTGTGCATTTTGAAAAGATTTTTATTAATATCTTTTGTTTTCACATTGCCTAGATTTCCTCCTCTATCTCTTCCCTTCCCCTTCCAGAAACCCATCCCTTATAATAAAGAATTTTTAAATAGAAAAATAGAAAAAAATAAGCAAAACCTAGAGGAAAATCTACAATATTCTACACCCCTGGATCCCAACCTCCGAAAAAAAGCAGAGAGAAATATCTTTTCATATCTCTGACCACAGGTCAAATTTTCTATCATTTCATAATATTTCTTTTGTATCAAATCTAATGAAGGTTTGATATCCAAGTCATTTTGACAAATAACAGAAATATTTAAGATTAAAAATTGACCAATCATGATCAAAGGTTATAAAACAAACAATTCTCCAAAGAACTACAAATTATTATCAACCATATGAAAGAATGCTCCAAATCACTAGTACGAGAAATGAAAATCAAAATAAACCTGATGTTTCACCTCACAACCAGCAAGATCTCCAAGATGACAAATGATGGACATAGTACTGAAGGACGAAGGAATGACAGGCACACTAAGGTGCTATGAGTGGAGATGTTAACAGGCATAGCCATTCTTGTAAGATACTTGGAATTATACAACTAATATGACTAAAATGTATTACTCTTTAACCTTCACATTCCAATGTAAGTTATATACCTTAATGAAGTCACTGATTAATTTTTTTAAAGCCTTATACGCTAAAATGTTTACAGCAGCACTTTTTGTGGTAGCAAAGAATTGTGTCTTTGTAGATTAGTTGGGGAATGGCTAAACAAATTATGATCCACAAATGTAATGGAATGTTATTGGGACATGAGAAACAATGAATACAGAGAAGCATGCAAAGACTTACATGAACAGATGCAAAATGAACTAAGCATAACAATGAAAACAATATACACAATAACACACAACAGATAAACAATGTAAATGGGAAGAATCACCACCACAAAACAACCAAATGAAGGGTTTGGGTTTTGTTGTTTTTTTTTTTGTTTTGGTTTTTTGTTTTGTTTTTTAAGGTAGGGGACACTGATTTACTTCTACAGACAGCAGGAAAGGAGTAAATAGGCAGTTGGTTATTAGAATAGGATTCTCATATCACTGAAAATAAGCTCACCATATTATTTTAATTGCATTATGTGCAATTTCTCACTTACAAAAAGATTCAAGCAACAAAACCATGGCAGTCTAATTACAATCTGTCCCTCATCAAATCCTTGTCACAGGGAATTTAGCCTCTAGTCCTAGCTAAGGGGACTGAATGCACAAGCCCATGCTGGGATTCCATTAATGAAAGAGATACTGGGCTAAAAACATTCTATTAACAATAAAAGCTGTGGGCTTAACATTTTTAGAAAAAGGAACTTTATGGTTAAGAAGGTCCAGAAGTGAATCTCAGCATGGCAGGCCATTTTCCACTGGAGAAGCAAGAAATTCCATCTATATAATTCTCTTTTAATTTGGGAAAAGACTATCTAGGTCTGACAGTCTTCAAGACATAGTGAAATGAAACCTGGCCTGACCATAGAGATTAATAATCTATTTTTCTTCATAACAGTAAGTTTTCTCCATAATAAATAATAAGCACTACCAAGTTCAATTACTGCTCTACTATCCAGTATACTGTAAACTTCTTGAGGGCAGGAATGATCTTTTTTTGTCTTTGAGTCTTCAGAACCCAACACAGTGCTCAAAACATAGCAATCCCTTAAAAAATGTCTGCTGAATACTTCAGCATTTATTAAGCACGTGTTATGTGTCAGGCACTGTACTAAGTTATAAGTCTAATAAAAAAGGTAATACATTCCCTTCACTTAGGGAGCTCACAGTCTAATGGAGGAGATAACCTGCAAACAACTCTGTGCAACTGATACAGGATAAATTGGAGATAACCAAGAGAGGAAAGGCACTAGCATTAAGGAGGAATTAGGAAAGGCTTCTTGTAGAAAGTGACATATTAATTGGGGCTTAAGACAGGAGATGGAGATGAGGAGTAGGAAAATAGAGTGTCTTATAACACAAGAAAAAGGAGAAAACCAGTGTATCTAGATCACAGAGTAGATAGGGGTAAAGTACAAGAAGACCAAAAAGGCAGGATGAAGGACAGGTTATAAAGAACTCTGAATGCCAAACAGAAGATCTTATATGTGATCCTGGAGGTAAAAGGGAGTCATGTGAATTTATTGAATGGGGCTGGGAGAAGGGGTTGATATGGTCAGATCTACACTTTAGGAAGCTGAGCAGAGCATACATTGGAGTGGGTAGAGACCTTGAGGTAGGAAGACCAACTAGCAGCCTTTTGGAAGAGTCCAGTGTATGGAGGTCTTACAGTAGACTGGTAGCAGTGTCAGAGGAGAGAAGGGAGTATATATAAGAGATGCTCTGAAGAAAATATGGCAACAGATTCTATGTGGGGGGTGGATGTGGTGAGAGAGTGAGGAGTCAACGATGACATCTAAGTTGCGAGCCCAAGTTGCAGGGATGGTGACACATTCAGTGGTTGTAGGGAAATTCAGAAGAAGGGAGGATATGAGGGAAAAGTTAGAGTTCAGATTTTGACATGCTGAATTTACTACATCTATCAGACATCCAGTCCAACAGATGTCCAGTTGGAGATGTGAGACAGGTGGTCCAGAGATAATTATTAGCATAGAAATTTATCATTGAAATCATTATAGCTGATGAAGAGAAGAGAAGAGAAGAGAAGAGAAGAGAAGAGAAGAGAAGAGAAGCCTGAAGGACACCCACTAACAGCAGGCATGAACTGCATGAAGATCCAGCAAAGTAAACTGAAGATACGTAGGAGAAATTCTAAGATAAAATGATATTAGGAAAACTTAGAGAGGAGAGAGTATTAAGGAAAAGAGGGTGATTGACAGAATTGAATTGAAGCTAGGTACATTGGAAAATCTCAAAAAAAAAAAAGTATAAGACATGGTCCCTACTCTCAAGGGATTCATAATCTAGCTGGGAAGACAAAAAACTGTACATGAACAGTTAAATAATAATAAGCATTATAACATATCAAAAGACTGGAACAAACTAAAATAATTTAAGAATTTAGAGGAGAGAAGATTTATTGGGAACTGGGGTAGAACAGGAAGGTTTCTTAGAAAGAGACAAGGCATGCATGGAAAGAGTTTGCTATTTTGATACTGCCCAAACTTCCAAAGAGTATATAAAACACAATAGCATAAAAAGCATATTATAAGCATAACAGCATAAGAGACATATATTCTGATACTTCCCAAGCTTTCAAAGAGTAAAGAAGATAGCATATGAAGCACAATAATAATGTAGCCACGTATAACTGATACACCTAGGGAGCTACTTCATTCACATAAACTCGATAAGACTAAAATAACAGAAGAGAGAGAAGGCAGGGCTGTCAACCTTTCTTTCTTCCTTCCTTCCATCCTTCTGTCCTCTTTTCCTTTTTTCTTAGTTTCCTTGCTTTGTTTTTTTTTCTGACAAAGAGAAGAAATTTTGGCCTGGAAAAGCTAAAACAAAAATGGCTAGGGGGGAACCGAAGCTGAAGATAAAAAGAGAGATGATAAGGGAGCAGCCTTGATTAATTCAAATGACCAGGACCTAATGTATTACATACAAGGGTACTGAGAGCTAGGAAATGTGATTACCAAGCCACTGTCAGAGAGAGCTGAAAGATCCTGAAGAATAGAACAGGTTCTGTTGGAGAACAGAAAATGTTCAAAAAAGAGAAATCCAGTGAGCTACTCAATTTCTGGCAAATTTCATTTTCTTAAAGAGATCATAAGTGAACACCTAAAAAAGTAAGCTACCAGCATGGTTTCATTGAGAACAGGTCATGTCAGAGTAATTATATTTCACTTATTGATATTGTTACTAGGCTAGTCAATATATAGATATAGCTGACCTAGATTTTAGAAAAGCATCTAACAGCAACAATAATAATAGTTAGCATTTATATAGCTTTAAAGTTTGCAAAAAGTTTTATAAATATTATCTTAGATAAGGAAACAGAGGCAGATAGAGATTAGAGGATTTGCCTAGCATTACAAAGTTGAATAAATGTCTGAGGCAGGATTTGAACTTGGTTCCTCCTAACTCTGGGCAGCTAGATATTAGCCTGGAGTCAGGAAAAATCATCTTCCTGAGTTCAAATCTGGCCTCAGACATGTACTGACTGTGCAACCCTGGGCAAGTCACTTAACCCTATTGCCTCAGTTTCCTCATCTGTAAAATAAGCTAAAAAAGGAAATGGCAAACCACTCCAGTATCTTTGTTAAGAAGATCTCAAACGGGGCCTTGAAGAGTCAGATATGACTGAACAACAACAGCAAATGTGTTGGAGGTAGTACGGTAACCTAGAAAGGAGACACAACCAAACAACAACCGCCTCCTAACTACAGGTCCAGCACATGCGCACGCACGCACACACACACACACACACCTGCCAAAGCTAAGTCTCTCATGTTGCTCTTATGGACAAGTTAGAGACAGGAGGACTAAATGATAGTGTACTCAGGTAGATCTAGACCTAGTTGAGTCATTAACAAACAGCCAAGTGTCTACTCTGAATGGGGGCTTCAGTGCCACGACCCAGTGATTGGTGCTTGTCTCCATATTAATTAACACTTTTAAACAATGACTCAGATGAAGGCATAGATGAAATCCCTATCAAATATGTACATGAAACAAAGCTGGGTGGATGTCTAACAAGGCAGGATCCAAAGAGATTTAACAGGGACCTCTAATTGTGAAGTCAATCAAAATAAGCAACTTCAGATGGGTGAGGGAGGGGCTGGAGGAAGGGAGGAGCTGAAAATGTTGGGTTTTTTTTAATGAGGGTTAAAAATAAAGAAAAGGAAAAAAATAAACAACCTCAAAAGAACAAAATAAGGGAAGGAGTGGCTAGTTGGCAGTTTGTCAGAAAGAAATTTGTGAATTTTTATGAATTTCAAGACCAGTGAGTTAAACAGTGACAGAGCAGTCAAATGCATGATGCCTCAAACCCAAGCAGACCATGGTCTAGGGCAGGCATGCACAACCTAAGGTGTACAAGCATACCAAAGGATTTCCTCTACATACAAAGGATGTTTTACTCTACATTTTTCATGGGCCACCTGAAATCCTTTGGTGGGCTACAAACCTTTGGCGGGCCGCAGATTATGCAGGCCTGGCTTGTGTTTGTCTTTCATTCCTGAAGAGGACCATGGTATCAGGGAGGTGATAACATGACTTGCAAGTGACTTTGATTTGAGTGAGGGAGGACTGTGCAAGATCACCAGTCTCACTTTCTCCTACAGAGCCATCTAGATCCAGTGGCCAGATATTCATTAGGACAACTGGAGATGGCCCCAGGACTGGTGTAGGGCCACCTCAGAACCATCCCAATGGTTGCTAAAACAGCAATTCACCACTACCACTGCCCTTCCCAATGTTCCTGATGAGAGGTCACTAGTCAACATAAGAGATAGAAGGCCAGGCAAGGACTCAGGAAGACTTGAGTTCACATCCTGTTTCAGACACTAACTGGTACCCCTTAGCAAGTTACCCTCTGTCTGCCTCAGTTTCCTCCTCAAAAAATGGGGGATGAAAGTAGCATCCACGTTACAAGGTTGTGATGAAGACTGCATGAACTACTATTTGTAAAATGCCCAGCGAACCTTAAATATATATTAATTATACATAAACATCTGTTATACTACCCATAATCATATAATATAAACACATGAAAATATATAAATACACAGATATAAAAATATATTATCATTACTGTTGTTATTATTATCATTATTGTTCCAAGGGTTCTCCTATTCCACACTCAAGACTTTCCCAGTATAGGCTTGCAGCTCTGGAACACAGATGGACTTATAGTCAGATTAGAGAAAAGAGCATCATTTAACTGTGCAGCATTTCTCTATTACATTACAAGGATTAACAACTCAGATATATGTGTGTGTATGTGTATGTGTGTGTGTGTGTGTGTGTGTATACGTATGTATTTTCTTTTTATGTTGGAAAATGTATGTACAAAATTCCTGATGTGGCATGTGCAAAAGCATTTTGAAAATACTGCCATGGGTTATTTTGGACGTTCCAATAGTTGCCTGATACCAACCCAGTGAGAAAAGGTAAGCATGAGGTGAGAACTGGCCCCTTGTTTATTGCTGGTTTCGGTGGGGTTTCCATCTTCATCAGAACAAGACCTGATCATGTCAAACAGATCAGACAGAGCCTATCCTCACTCTTTTCAGATGTCAACATTTCAGATGATATGACAAGGGAGCCAGATACCACAGCAGTTCAAGGAAAGTTTAATAGGCTGTTTGGGTCAGAGACATTGAATTAACCAGATACTTAGTGGGGAGATGACAGGGATGATAGGAACAGGGCAGAGAGAGAAAAGGAGAGAGCGCATATGCTCAATTAGACCACTAAGGGAACATGACAAAGAGAAAAAAAAAAAACACGCATAAAATTTAAAAATGACTTGACCAAAATAAAGCCAAGAAAAAGCCAAGTGATTCTAAATATTGTAAAACATAACAGAAGGGGGGAAAAGGAAAGCATAAATCATCCTGAGTTAAATGCTTAATTGAAGAATTACAATGCCTCCTAGAAGAAGCTGTTTGGAAAGAAGAAGGTGCCTGCCTGATACTATAAAAATTAGCAGAAATAGTAGTATGATGACTACTATTAGTACATCTGACATTTATCCAGGGTATCTCATAAGTCTATTAAAATTAGAAAAGACTGTTTTATTATTTAAAATATTTTTTTAATGTACTAAGACTTTTGGTACACCATGTACAGTACCTTGGAGCTTCTGAAGAACTTTTTTCATTTCAGGCATATAACTAACCTATAGGTAAGCCCCTTATTACTGTCCCCATTTTGCTGATCAGTACACAGAGGGCCAAGGCAATTAGATAGCTTTCCCACAGACCACAAAGTTAGTAGCTATCAGTCATCAAGTGTTTACTAGGTGACAGGTACTTCACTAAGATCTAGGGATACAAAGAAAGGCAAAAACACAATGTCTGTACTCAAGATGCTCACGGTCTAATGGGGGAAATAGTATATAAATAACATGGTACACATAACACACACATATAGGTGCATAATATATATGCTAGTATAGACTTATATGCACATACAGATATACACAAATACAAGCACACATGCATGCATTGCATATACATATACAATTACACATGCACACATACATACATGTATACATATACAATATGCAGACACCTACACAAATATACAAAGATGTATGCATACACCCATGAATGCACACACATACACACACATATACACTCGTACATACATATACAATATGCATACACAAATATATGCACATATATACATCATATACATGTATGTGTATATATGCACACATATTGTAAATGAAAGATAACCTCAGAGAGCAATGGGAGGATCTAGGCAAAGTAGAAGGTGGGATAGGAGTTGGGTCTTGAAGGAGGCTTGGGAAGCCAGGAGGCTAAGGGGAAGACAGGGAACATTTCAGGCATGGAGTCCGGCCAGGGGAAAGGCCCAGAATCACTAGATGGAATATCGTGTGTGTGTGTGTGTGTGTGCGTGTGTGTGTGTGTGTGTGTGTGTGTGTGTGTGTGTGTGTGTGTCAGCCAAAAGGCCAATGTAGCTGGAGCACGTAATGTGTGGAGGGCAATAAGGTTTAAGAGTACAAAGGCAGGAAGGGGCCAGGTTGTAAAGAGTTTTAAATGCCAGAGTATCTTCTATTTGCTCCTGGAAGTAACAGGCAGCCAATGGAGTTTATTGATAATGGACAGGATATAGTCTTGCATAGGTTCAAACCCGTCTTCCTGACTCCAAATCCAACTTCCTATCCACTACCCCACATACCCCATTTAGGCACACAACCAAAAGACAAATAAACACCTGGGAAAAGACCATCACACAACATGAAAGAATAATCAGAAGCAGGCTCATACTATGAATGACAATGATAAAACAACAGAGAGGTAAATACCCCTTGTCTAGGATCTTGGCTTATGAACACAATTCCAAAGACCAAACAAGGAACTATAACAATAATATTAAGACAATATTGAGGAGGAGGAATGAAACTAGAAGAAGATCTGCAGACAGAAAAACATGATAGCCTGTGAATCATCTCAAGATTATTTCTTTAAGAACAAAGAAGTCAAGATTTGTAAAGGGTTTTAAGATTTGTGAAATATTTTATAACTGTTAGTAGTAATTATTATCATTACTAGAATCATTTTTATCACTACCACCCATGATCTCATTTTAATAATGGAGGCCAAAGGTATTTATTTAACTTTTTACAAGAGATAATAGATGGTGGATAAAGAACTGGCCTCAGAGTCATCAGGATTTGCCTCTGACACTTAAAATCTCTGTGACTCCAAGCAAATCACTTAACCTCTCAGTGCCTCAAGATAACCATCTAAGGTTACAAGTTGGAAAGATGGCACCCATAGACCTGCACTGGTGAATAAGATCCCTAACGGAGGTCCCCTACACCAATGAAATGGTAAGTGTGATCAAAACCCAAAAAATTGCTCCACATATTTCTATCCTCTTCCCGAAAGTCAAAGATGGTGTCTTACATAATGTTCTATCACCACATCCTGGCACAGTGTTCTACAAAGAGTAGCCACTTAATAAAACGAAGGGGTTGTACTGGGTGACTTCTAAGGCCCTTTCAATTCCAAAATTCCATTCTTCTCAAATATTTCATTCTGTAAATGGTACAGATTTGAGGTAGCAACCTTTATCTTTGGCTCCTCTTCCTCTACCTCAGCCTTTCCTGTGACTGGATCATACTTTCCATAAATAAATCAAATCTGAGTGTTTGGTATAACAAAGTGATGATTTCTACACTTTGGTAAATGACCTAGATAACAGAGCTGACTGGTTCAATGAATGCTCTCTGCAGTGACTAGATACGTAAACAGTCACTTTAACTGGCAAAAGGACTTGATTGCTTGTAGACTATTTTAAAACAGAATGAGGGGCAGCTAGGTGGCACAGTGGATAGAGCACCGGCCCCGAAGTCAGGAGGACCTGAGTTCAAATCCGGCCTCAGACCAAACACTTGACATGTACTAGCTGTGTGACCTTGGGCAAGTCACTTAACCCCAATTGCCTCACTAAAAAAAAAAGAAAAAGAAAAAGAAAACAGAATGCAAAGATCAATCTTGTGATATAACACTTGTCCTGCTCATAACAATCACTGTCCAACTCCCCATATACCTCATCCCAGCCTCAAACATGCCAAACACAAGAGAGACAAGAACCCAATTACTAACTCCTCCTACGTTTCCAAGTCACTCACAAAAACAAATAATTCCTGGGGAGCAGGAATATAAAAAGGACCTACAGCAAATAAGCAGTAAGGATGGAGGTTTCTAGACACATACCTCTAATTTAATGAATTTCTAGCATTATTTTTTTTCTCTCTTACTCACTAGAGAAAGGATATGCATCAGCTCTATTTAATCCTGCTATATAAATGTATCTATAAAAAGTTACAAAACAAAATGTACCTTTTTTATTATTTTTTTTTATCGCAAGGACTTTTTTATTATAATAGAATTTTATCTGTTAGAAATGACATTTGTTCATGCCACCATGACGCTAGATGGAAAATGTAGCTTCACTCAGAATATAATGTAGGTGATACATTAGGATCATCTGGGAAACCCCAAAAAGAACATTATCAATTCTGGGACCTACTTTATAATAAAGCTGCCCTCTTAACCTCCAGGATGCGATTACACCAAGAATTAGTCTTTATACTAGTCTGTGGAAATAACTACTAGTTATAGGTATACATGTACAGATTACACAAATGATCTCCCATTTCCTAACTTGAGAATCTGATAATAACATAATCAACAATACTGTTTATATTAAATGGTATTATAATACATATTATATGTAAACAATAATAATGTAAGAGACAACATTCTGAGCTAGGATTTGAACTCAGGTCTTCCTATTCAGTGCTCTATCCACTGTACCACCTAGGTGGTTCTTTCATGGTGCTTTGTTATTGACACAATTATTTCAAAGACATATAGCTACCTCTCTCTGTCTGCATGTGTCAGTGATACCATGGTGTACCTGGAAAAGCACTGAGTCAAAAGATCTAGGCTTGATCTAATACTTACTAGCTATGGGCAAGCCAACTAAGCTTGCTGAATCTCAATGAGGACACTAATATCCTCATACCTATACCCCTAGTGCTGTAATGAAGAAAGTACTATCTCAATATGAATTATTAATTATTTTCTGTTGAGTCTGATGCCTATCTACCAAGAAAGACAATGACTGATCATTCTTATAATCTGCCCAATTATACCTGTAACCAGGAATGATGTGATTAATATAAAGAATTTTGTTTCCATTTATTTCATTCTTGGTGTCAAATTCCCTGGAGATGGAGCTAATAGGGGTGGTGTATGTGTGTGTGTGTCTGCATGTACACGACTGTTTTATGTAACTGGAAGTTTTGTTATAAAGTTAAGTCTTGGGATGAGGTTTTGTGACTTAATTGATAAATACTACAATATGTGCTGCATCAACAATAATGCATTAGCAACCTGGCAAAGGAAGATAATACATTTCCATAAGAGACCCCTTGATGATTACTGTTAAATAATTAACAAATTTCCATCCATCTTTCATCTCCTCCTTATATATTCTTTCCATCTTCTTGCACTTACAGTATCTTGACTCCTTCCAAAAGATACCACATCACTGGTCACCAGAGTCAGCTGGATCATTCCTCCTCCCCATCAAATGACCAAGAGGAGGAATTATATATAATAATGCTACTGCTACTTTTAGACCCTACCTCTGAGAACACCATTCAACAACCTCTCTTCCTTTGAAGTTCACTCTGTTTATCTGTATCATCCAGGCCAAACTATGGTTGATATGATATAAAATAATGATCATTGTTGCTCCAATCTATTGACTCCCTGGTCCTTCCCCATAAGGAGTTCAATTAATAAATCAACCACCAAGTATTTACTAAGGGGCCTACTCTATACCAGGAACAGTGCTAGGTGCTCAAGATGGTAATATTAAATTGAAACAGTTCTTGTTCTTAGGGGCTTACATATTCTACTGTGGGGGAATGTAATGCATTCAGTGAGTGTGTGGGTGGGTGGGTGGGTGGGTATGTGGGTGTGGGTGGGTATGTGGGAGTGGGTGTGGGTGGGTGTGTAAAATAAATACAGAATGAGGTAAGTGATAAAAAGGGACTAATAACTGGGGAAATCTGGAAAGGCCTCTTGAAGGAGGCTTTGAGCTAAGCCTTGAAAGCCTTTGAATTGGGATTCCAAGAGACAGAGGTGAAGAGGTATGGGAGGCAGCCTATGGAATGTAGCCAGGAGACGTAATGACATATACAAGGAACAGCACGGAGGCAAGTATGGATGGAACACAGGGCAAGGGAAGGAGGGGGGGAGAGAAACTGCAATCAACCTGGAAAGACAGGCTAGCTTTAGGTTTGGCTTTAGGTTTCCTGTGCCAAACAGAGGGGCTTATATTTTACCCTAAAAGGCAATGAAAATCACTGAAACAGCTTTAAATTAT
This sequence comes from Vombatus ursinus, assembly GCF_900497805.2. Classification (NCBI taxonomy): domain Eukaryota; kingdom Metazoa; phylum Chordata; class Mammalia; order Diprotodontia; family Vombatidae; genus Vombatus; species Vombatus ursinus. The sequence goes on from NW_020954641.1 coordinate 39,279,588, forward strand.
ATGTGTGTGTGTATCATCCCAAGACTTATGTTATATTAATATTATTTCATAGAAACACACACATGAGGCTTGGAGTCACAGCAAGACTCATCTTTGTAAGTTCAACTCCACCCCACCAACCCCCACACAAATTACTGTATTTATTTTACATTTATCTTGAACCTATCTGTATTCCTAAGGGGCGGCTAGGTGGCACATCAAATACACTGCTGGGCCTAGAGTCAAGAAGACTCATCTTCTTAAGTTCAAATCTGGCCTCAGACTTTTACTAGCTGTGTGACCCTAGGCAAGTCACTTAACCCTATTTGCCTCAGTTCCTTATCTGTAAAATGAGCTGGAGAAGGAAATGGCAAACCAGTGTAGTACCTCTGCCAAGAAAACTCCAACTCTTCGTGACTAAAAACGAATGAACAAAAATATATACACGCTATATACCACGTGTATATAAACGTGTACACACACACACACATATATATACACACACATACATATGTGTATATATATATGTGTATATTATATAAGTATATATATATATAAAATATACACACACATATATACACATACTATATACAGCATGGTTCAGTGGACACACACATACACACACACACACACACACACCCTATATAGGGGAGGCTGAGAAGAACTGACCTGACCCACAAAGAGATGCTGACAAAGCAATGTCTCATTAGTTTTATCTTCCCTCCAATTTGTTTCTACACACACACTAAGCAAATCAATTTATCATTCCACATACATACTTTCACTCAATCCCACCTCTAAACTAGAAAGCCTTCTATTTCCCTTGCCTACAAGCCCCCACCTACTATTCCCTGCCAAATCATGTCCTTTTGCCTCTGCAAAACTCACCACGGAACTTTTTTCAGACTACACCCACCTGCTTCCTTCCGTTCAGTCTTTCCAGTCCTATTCTGTGTATATCTGCACAGATGTAACTGATTGTGTATTTATGTTTCTATCACTTGTGTTTACATGAACACAAAGTAAATACTTGACCATCTATGCTGAGGGAGAGGAAGCAGTGCTGTAGATAATCCAAAAGTCATTTATATTTGGCTTTTGGAGATAAAATAGATCACTTCAATTACATGAAATTGAAAAGCTTTTGCATGAACAAAATCAATGTAATAAGGACAAGAGGCAGAGCTCTTGGTTTAGAAAAAGTTTGTATCAAATGTCTCTGATAAGGTATGGTATTTAAGACAGAGAATATAGAGAGTATACAGAGAATATAGAAATATAGAATATAGAAAAATTAATGAGACCAAAAGACACCTTCCCCAGCGAACAAATGGTCAAAGAATATGGGCAAATAGTTCTCACAAGAATTGCATTAAAAAACATTGCTTCAAATTGAAAAAGCAAAAAAATTGCTTCAAATCACTAATAAGAGATAGAAAAAAAAAATGGAACAACTTCAGATTTTCAGATCACCCAGAAAATTAGCCAAGATGGAAATAAGTAATGTTGGAGTGGTGCTAGATAGACAAGAAGTCAATTGTGATTTCTTTCCCAACCCACAGCAGCTTTCTCTTTTCACTTACATTTATATACGCTAATAGTGCAAACAAGTTTGCATTCCCAGAGTGAAACAGCATCAAGTGTCCAAGGAGAGAAAACTCTCAAACAACTTAAATTCCTCATAAATATGTGAGGTAATATAAACAAGCAAACATGCTAGACTTAAAACATGTGACTTAAAATCAGGGTTAAGTGACCAGCCCAGAGTCACACAGTTAAGTAAGTGTCAAGTGTCTGAGGCTGGATTTGAACTCAGATCTTCCTGACTCCAAGCAAAAACTCAAGTACAACTGAAAGCCAGCTATAAGGGTGTCCTGAATTGCGTGCCTCCATTAATCTGAAAAACTCCATGACTCCAACAATCCAAACTCCACTCATGTTCAAAAGCTGCCTTTATTATACAGGTTATGTGAGAACCTTCCTTTTTGATCAGGTTTAAAATTTACCGATTGTTAATTTTTTAAAGAAACAGCTTTTAATTTTTATCATTTCTGTAGTCATTTTCCATTTTATCTGTTTCTCCTCAAATTTTCTCTTTTGTGCTTACATTGGACTTCTTTGATTTTCTAGTTATTGTCAGTTTATAGCTCCATGATTTAAAAAAAAAAAATTTGTTAATGTGTATTTCCAGAGATATAATTTTTCGAGGACCATTTACTTTGCATCTCAAGAATTCTGGTGTGTTGTGTTGTCATCATTCTCATTCACATCGTTATTAAATGCTTTTATGATTTGTTCTTTGATTCACTAATTATTCAAGATACAAATACAAGTCTCTATTAGTTCTCACATAGAAAGGAAAGAGCCCAAGCTCTGACACTCGCTATCTGCGTGGCCCGGGACAAGTCAACTAACCTCCCTGGGCCTCATTTTCCTCACTGGTAAAAATGAGGTGGTTGGACAGGAGGGGCACTGAGGTCCCTTGAAGCTCTCGATGTAAGATCCCATGATCCAAACTGCTTCCCCATGATCTGAGTTCCCTGTAGTTTTTAACGGCATTTATTAGCATTTCCGAATCAATACGGTTTAATCTCAATGTAGTTTAACCAAAAAAAAAAAAAAACCCACGAGGTAGAAACCAAATGATCTCACCTCATACAGCTACTGATCTCTCCAAAATGATACTAATGCCTAAAATATCATGGGAAGTAGAGTGAGAAAGGTGAGGGAAATGAGAAGCCGAGCTGCCTATCAAACTCCGTCCAACACTCTGAAGGACATCTGAAGCCTTTTCCATTGAAATTGTTTGATAATAAACAGTTAGTGAATAGAAATGAACACTGTCAGCCTGCACTAATCCTACAAGACTTTCACATACAGATCATCACCCTGAAATGACTGCCTCGGAACGATGGGCAAAGAAGTGTAAACAAAATAAAAGCTTCCCAACTTGCTGAGTATCATGTTCAACTAAGCAAGTCAATTCCTTAAAGACTCCACCTCCTACACAAAGCCTCTCTGGATTCCTTCCACATTCCCTTTAAGTTCTTTCCTCTTCTCTCCCCTTCTTAAATTATCCTGAACTTACTGGTGCAGCAGATAGAGGGCCGGGCTTGGAGTCAGGACAACCTGGATTAAAATCTGACCTCAGACACTTACTGGCTGTTTGACCTTGGGCAAGCCACTTAACCCTGGTTGCCTCAGTTTCCTCATCTATAAAATGATCTGGAGAAAGAAATGGCAAACCGCTCCAGTATCTTTGCCAGGCAAATCCCAAATAGGATCATGAAGAGTCAAAAGACTGAAACGAATGAACATACATACATACATACATACATACATATATACATACATGTTTTCTCCTTTGCAGGGACAATGCCAGCAGCTTGAAGCCAAGAGGGTAGAGACCTTTGTTTTGTCTTTGTTACCACTACCCCCCACCCTCCACCCACCCATTCCCAAGTTTAAAATGAGCATTTTAAAGGACAAAGGTGGGGCAGCTAGGTGGCACAGTGGATAGAACTTTGGCCTTGGAGTCAGGGAGACCTGAGTTCAAATCCAGCCTCAGACACTTACACTTACTAGCTGTGTGACGCTGGGCAAGTCACTTAACCCTGATTGCCTCACCAAAATAAATGAATGAATGAATGAATGAAATAAAATAAAATAAAGGACAAAGGTGATATAGAGGGTAGATGCCAGCAAGAATACATAACAAACAGGATACTCAAGAGGAACCAAAGTAAAGACATACAGGAAGGTAAGGAGGAATGGAATAAGCATGTATATAGCAGCCACTATATGCCAGGCACTGTGTTAAGCACTTTACAAAAATTACCTCATTTGATCCTCACAACAACCCTGACAGGTAGGTATTGTTATTATTGCCATTTTACAACTGAGGAAACTAAGGCAACCAAAGATTTGCCCCACCTCCTGCACAAAGCTTTTCTTGCTGCATCCCCCTTTGGCCCATGTTGTTCAATTGTTTCAGTCATGTCGACTCTTCGATACCCTATTTGGGGTCTTTCTGGCAAAGATAATGGAATGGTTTTACCATTTCCTTCTCCAGTTCATTTTCCAGATGAGGAAACTAAGGCAAACCGGGTTAAGTGACTTGGCCAGGGTCACACAGGTAGTGTCTGGGGCCAGATTTGAACTCAGGTCTTCCTGACCCCCAGCCCAGCACTCTATCCACTGTGATACCTAGCTACCTAGAAACTAAAAGAGACAATGGGCTTAACATAAGAATAAGTTCAAGCACTTTACTGTTACTCTGTCTGGAGAAAGCACAGCAAATCCTTTACCCTCGCCAGCATTTTGGGTGAACCCTCTGTGAAGAACCTGTAGGAGGTCAAGGACAAGTGTCTCCCAGGATGGGTAAAAATAGATGGATTGTTGTGACCCTTTCTTTGCCTTGTTAGAGGCAGCTCCCACTTCCTGCCCAAGATGGAAATGTTGCTTTGTTTTGTTTACAAAACAAAGTAGTAAAGACTAAATAACCTTTCAAATATGTATTTTAATAAACATTTCAAACATACTTGTTTCATATTTCAAATATATATTATTTATGAATATATATCTATGTGTTTATACATGTATATACACATATATGTGTAGATAGACAGAAAGACAGAGTGGACAATAAGATCTAGGTTCTAATCCTGTCTCTGACAAATACTGTCAGGCTGTATAGCCCAAGTCAAATTATTGAACCTCGAATCGCTCTAGGCAGCTCTCTATTTTGCTGAGAAGGTGCCAATCTGCATTGGTGGAGGCAATTTCCTCACCTGGGAGTTCCCTTTACCAACAAAATGACAAACCCAGCCTTTATTTCTATCCCTACAAATGTTATAATATTTTTTTAAAATTTTCCTTTCCTGATGGACACCAGAAGTGGAAACAGCAGAGGCTGTGTTTGTTGGGTAAGAAAGACAAAACTATTCACAGACCCTGGTTCTTGCCTAGAGGCCCATCACCAAGAAAAAACAAAGCTATATATGCTTAATATCAGTCATCACCATTACCAGTCAACACTTTTGTTGATCTATAACCTTGGCATTAAAGGATCTTAACTCTTCCAGTTTTTTTAATTAGAAAAACTTCTGAAAACGGCCCCACCCTTCTACGACACTGTTGAATCCTGTTTACTTGGCAAGAGCGTTCTGTTAGGAGGCTTCAGCAGAGACAAATTAATCTGGGTATAATTCTCACAGAGTGACCCACTTAAAACAGAGCTCATTTAAAGCTAGGAGGAAAATGAAATAAATAAACAGCGTATATCCCCACAGAACGCTCTGCTTTTATGTCTTTTTGGGGGGGGGGTTCCCTTCTCCCACATCTACAATCCCAAAGCTTTGGTTTAATATCAGAAGCACCACATTAATTCATTTCTCTGCACCAACCACATGAATATCTTAGAGGGCAAATGATATTTATAACAAAGGCAGGAATGCCGAGGGTTAGGGCACTGGCCAGAATTCAAAATGATGTGTAATTTCCACCGGGAAATGAATCTGTCATTACTTTTGGATAATAGATGTTGAAAATGAAAACACTAAATCTGAGAAGGAACACCTAGAAGAAAAACTTGGGAGAGGGTGGGGAGTGTGAACTTAAAACATTTTGATCATTTGTTTGCTTTTTTGAGGGAAAAAAACAAAACATGAACACATTTTTGACAAAGGGTAATGGTCTTCAAGGCTCCCTGCAGAAAAACAGTTGAAAACATTAGGCATCAGGGATGCTCATCTTGGTTCCAATAGATTATATGTCCTTGGGCAAGTCACTTAATGGTTTGTGTCCCAAATGTCACATCAGTAAGTCAGAAGTATAACTACTTGGCAGACATAATGGCAGACTGGAGTTTCCCAAAATGAGCTTTCTAATCTCATTTGTAACGCTGCTATGCCATGTGGTATTTATACTGCTTGACCAACCTGAAGCTCATTTTTTAACTGTGGGATTATTTGTTATAATCAAGGCCAAATAACACTGAGGTACACTACAAATACATCATGGTATTAATCATTTCAGTAATGGTTTACTTATAATGAGATATGTTCCAACAAGTAAAGTTTTAGGTAACCTGAAATGCCAAAACATTTTTTATTTTAAATATTTTTGAGTGAAATCTTTCAAAAATGTATTATGCACTCCCTTGAGTATAATGAATATAATTTAACATCATAAGAGACAATGTTATACAGAAAGGTACTCAACTTGGACTCTAGTAAGAGGGCAACTAGGTGGTGCATTGGATAGAGAGCCAGGCCTGGAATCAGGAAGACTCATCTTCATGAGTTCAAATCTGGCCTTAGACACTTCCTAGTTGTGTGACCCTGGGCAAGTCACTTAACTCTGTTTACCTCAGTTTCCTCATCTGTAAAATGAGTTGGAGAAGGAAATGTCAAACCATTCCAGTATCTCTGCCAATAAAACCCTAAATAGGGTCACACAGTTTCAGATACAACTGAAAAACAACTCCAGCAACAGAATCTGGTTTCAAATCCCAGCTCTGCAACTTATGGCTGTATGAAGTTGAGTCTCACTTAATTATCTAGCCTCAGTAAAAAGAAAGAGGTGGAGATAACCTTTGACCTTTCTGACTCTAAATCTATGATCTAATGTCTTGTTAGTAGCTATATGATCCATAAGGATCCTAATCCTCCATTTGCTCATGGCTAAAAATGAGGAAAACAATATCACATGGCTAGGAGATAGCAATTAAATGAAAACAGATATAAAATTCTTTGTAAACTTAAAGTTCTCTGGAACTGAAAAGGGCTGAACAACAAAGTGGGAAGGAAAACATACTCTCTCTCCTTCTTTCTCCCCCTCCCCCTCTCTCTTTCTTTCTTTCTTTCTTTCTCTCCTCCTCCTCCTCCCCAACAGGATTTTGGCAAATAATTTTGAGGTTTGCATCCAAATATCACATCTATAAATCAGGAACACAACTATTTGGCAGACGTAGTGGACTATGCAGCAGATTGGAATTTCCAAAATACAACATATCTACTTATATATAAGCATCTAGAAAGATAAACACACATATGTCTGTGTATACACAGACATATACAGACATACAGACACACACACACACGCTTTTTTTTTTTTAAAGTTCTGGACCAGATTTAACAGGTATAGAAAACTCCTGCATAGAAAACTACCTTTAATACAGACCAGAAGTTTGCTGGTAATTTATAGTTTTAGAGAGCTGCTTAGGGTATTAAGAGGGTAAATGACTTTATGAAGGTCACACAGCTATTAGGGGCTAGAGGCAAGACCTGAATCCAGCTTTTCTTGAATGAAAGTGTGATATAAATGTCAACAATTGCTATTACATTCTGTATGATTCAGATATAAACATCAGTTTGTATTCTGTGTCATAAAACCAAGAAACCCCAAGGGATTATTGAGGGACATAGGCCAGTTTGTCTCCATGTTAATTAAACCTTTAGATTCTAACTGCTAGATTTTTCTACCGGTAGTTTTCATTTCTTCCTCTGCTATCATTGTGTCCTTCCCTAAGGTTTCATTTCATACATACGACCGTCTGACCTGTGAACAGCTACCCTCTGTGTTGAACATATACATGGTCTTTGTGACAGCTGCTTGGCCTTTCTCTGTCACTAGATACTGGGGACACAAAAACATGAGACATGTTCTGTATCTATTAGGAATGGCAACCATTAGTTGTTTTTTGTTGTTGTAAGAGTAGAGTGGGCCAGCTAGGTAATACAGTGGATAAAGCCCTGGCCCTGGAGTCAGGAGGACCTGAGTTCAAATCCAGGCTTATACTCTTACTAGGTGTGACCCAAAAAGAGTAGAAGAGTTTATATACAAAAATAAGCCATGGAGCAATTTTCTATATGTTAAAGTTGTCCATTATAATGTATGCTCCCTGTGGGGAGGAATGGTTTGTTTTTACTGGGTTGTTTTTTTTTTTAATTTAAGTATTTTTTCCCCCAGTTCTAAATTTCCTTCCCGTCCCTTCCCCACTGAGAAAGCAGGAGATATATTACTTCATATATATAGGAAGTCATACAAAACACATTTCTGCATTAGCCTATTTTCAGGGGGTGGAGGGGTTTGTTGGTTTTCTTTGTATCCCCTATGCTTAGCACAGTGTCTGGAAGGTAGTAAGCACTTTGAAAAAATGCATTGTTGACTGCCGTCATAAGTCTAGATGTTTTATTGTATCATTATTACAAATATTTAGGCAGCTACATAATATAACAAAGTCTACTGAACTAGAGACTCATTTGCTCCAAGTCCAGCTTCTGCCAGTAACTGAGATCCTAAGCAATGTGGGTCTGTGTTTCTGCCTCACTAAGATATAGGTATAGGATCTCACTTCTAGAGAGCCTTCGAATTTTAAGATCTAATGACTCGGAAATGCTGCTCACATAAGGGTTCGAAGATAGTAAAAACCTGAAGATATCTTTGGGTTGGGTCTCAGGAACTTGCCACTAACCACTGGGTTTATGCAATCAATTACTCCTCAACAACACCAAAGTGATAGCCTTTAAAGATGTCACTGAGTCTCAGTGACTACTATGACCTCAATGGTAAAACTCACCTAATAGTTAAAGACACCCCACCCCTCACCCAATCCCCCCCCAAAAAATTTGGCTTCAACCATTCTTTCCAGACTGATCACTCTGTCTCACATGCTCTATGTTCTAGCCAAATGGAAGGGGGCTTGAAGTTCACAAAAACCAACACCCCATCTCTCACTGCCTTTGCAGATGCTATGCGTAAAATGCTCTTCTTTTCTCTCCTCTACCTCCTGGAATCCCTAACTCCCTTTAAGGCCTACCTCAAGTCATACATCTTACTTCAGGCCTTTCCTGACCACTACCTCCACCTTCCCTTCCCATTTGTTAGTGTTCTCCTTCATGCCCAAATTACTTTGTATTTACTAACTTGCCCATATATAATCTAAAAAATCTAATCTTCTCAAGGGCAAAGACAAATCAAGTTTTTGTCTCAGTGAAGTGCTTACATATAAACAGGGACTTAATAAATCTTCTTGTACTGAATTAAACATGAACAGACCTGGAAAAAAATCTTGGGGTTAATTTTATCTCAAAAGAGTACTTGTTTCTCCCAAAGATCAGTATCCTGTGCCAAAGACAAGGTGTTTGGGGAAGGCTGTGGAGGCAAAAATCTGCTTATATTGTTTACTTTAAATACATTCCATATATGATTACAGTTTTATTTTTAGCTCTGGCTGCTGTAGAACCCTGAAGACTTTCCCATCTCACAGCTAACTAAATATTTAAGAGCTTTACATAGCTTATCTTCTTGCAATAGTTGAGTGGACACAATCCTGGAACTTGTTTAAAACACAACCTGAATGCCAAATCAGGCACGTGACTCAAAAGTCTTTCACTCTGAAGAAAGAATAAGTGTATATGTACTGCCTTCCTTCAAATGTTATCTGGCCTTTGCATTTTTCATCACTGATTTTTCTTTTAAGACAGACAAACTCACGTGATACCCTGACATCTTTTTAGCTTCCTTCTAACATTTAGAAATGATTAACATTTTTTAAAAATTCCAAAATAAATATCTTCCTATACAAAATCTATCTTGAACTTAAGATTTATTAAGTGTTTACTGTGTGACAGGCTCCAGTGATAAGACATTTATATAAATAAATATAAGGTACAATGTAATAGGAGAAAACATCACTTCTGGACAAAATCCATTCTATAAGAAATTTGATGAGAGGGAAAAGGTATGGGGAAGGGGGAAAGGGAAAGATGGAGGGAGGGAAAGGGAGAGGGATCGCTTTCATCAGGGAAAATTTTATCAGAGAGGTGGTAGGGCCTTGAAGTAGGATCTCATAGGAGTGAGGAAAGGGATGTCAAGGCATAATGGGTAAACAAGAATGGGACAGGGACCTGAGCTGTTGGAAAGGACATCCTAGGCCTTTGCCTACGAGGTAAACGTCACACTTTTTAAAAAAATGCTCCTGATACTAGTTTTCCTCTTCATTTTTGAACACCTTGCCCACTACCTCTCCATTCTAGATTTAGTATTTTGAGAAAGAAAACCCTTATCGCCTTTCCTTCCAAGTTACCTGCTAAGTCCCCAACTTCTAGTCTCCAGGTTGGAGTAAATATAAATGGAATACACAGTCAGTGATTCCTACACTTCCTCAGCCCATCATGTTGGTATTCTTTGGCCAATGTTTCAGACTGGGTGTGACAGCAAGAAAATATGTGCATGGCATTTTAGCAACAGTAATGGAAGATGAATCAGAAAAATAATAATACCATGAGGAAAAATAAGACCCGATCAAGAAAGGATTCTGCCTCTTTGGTTAAGGAATTAAAAAAAGCAAGGCAGGGATAATTTCCAGGAAAAACAAAGCCAAGTACTAATGTTCATTCTATTTCTTACCCCAGGTACTTCAAAAGATCTGTAATTTTGTTTGTTGTGGTAATCTCTCCACTGACTCAACTAGCAGCCCCTCCAAGCCTTACTGGAGTTGTTATGGTCAAGTTGTTGTGGTCTAAAATATTCATCCTTCTGGGGATGAGACTTTCTGCACTTAAATACTGAAAAAGCCCTTCCAGCAAATTCTTTTAAAGAAGAGTCTTTGAAACAAAGTGAGGATAATCTGTCTTGGTGGTCAACAGATTCCACCTTGGCATAGAGGGCTCATTGACCTTACTGTTTTACCAAAAATAACAGCTCACACCAAAATGAGGTAACACAGAAACAGAAGAAAGCAAGAAGCTAAATGACAAAACTACTCTCAGGCACCTGAATGTACACAAACCTGCGGAATCTTACCCACCCTTGCCCTTCTGTGACTTAGCTGGGGAAGAAATGAGGTGGCATCTGATCTGTGGGTTAGCTCTGATAGTGCACAAGAGACAGCAAGCAGAGACCCTGAGCTCACCACGCTTTTCTACAGTTCCCAAGCTGGCAGGACTGGGCTGGACCAAGTACACTGGAGCTGAACATTCCTCAGGCTCAACTGGACTTCTTGGCTCCAAGGAAAAATGGAAACTGTCTTAGAAATGGTAACAAAGGCAATTCACATTCCAGAAGCTGGCCTGGGAGCCCTTCAAAATCTCTTCCTTCCAACTGGTCCAATTTTCACCAAATTCCCCCACTCCCATTTAGAGGGTTGGATTTGGAGCTGGAAGACCTAATTTCAAGTCTTGTGTCTGTTACTTCCTATTTGAGTGAACTTTGTATCTCTGTGCTTCAGTATCCTCATCTGTAAAAAGAGGTATTCAACTTGAGGACCTCTTAACCTAGCCATTCATTTGAATGGCATTTATTAAGGGCTTACCAAGTGGTAAGTACAGTGCTAATTGCAGGGTATACAAATGGAAATATTCGTAATAGTCAAAAAATGAAGAGAAGACAAAAAGAGGAAATGGGATTGGGTGGGGGGAGATGAGAGAGAGAGAAAAAGGATAGGAGAGAGAGCCCACCTGCCAGGGAAAAGGGGGTGGAGAAGGAGGCTGATCCCAGGACCAAAGCCCTAGTTACTCCTGGCCTCTTCTAGCTTCTATCAAAGTTTGCTCTCCATTGTCATATCCACGTCCAGGTCAATTCTAGGCCACACTGAGGCAGTTAAGCAAGAGGTCCTCCCCTTCACCTCTGTCCCACACCCCAAAAAATTATACTTGAGGTTAGACAAGCATTAACCTAAAAGGCAGCCAGGAAATGGTTCTAGTCAATAGTACATGACTACCAATGTCCACTAACACTGGCTGAAGTTTAAAGATTTTTAAGATTATCATTAGGCAGTAGAATTTGCAATTTATGCTTGGGGTGAAGGGAAGGAAAGGAAGGAGAAAAGAAGGAAAACAGGGAGTGTGCTCTAACCACTATGCCACCTAGCTACCTCTGGAACCTTAGAGGTGAAATAATCCAACTCATTTCATTCTAATTTGCATTTCTATTATTTTTAATTTGGAACATTTTTTTCATATGGTTGTTAATAGTTTGGGTTTCTTTTCTGGAGAAAAATCTATTCATTTATGCATTGGGGAACTGCTCTTATTCTTATTACATATTTCAGTCAATTCCCTAAAAATCTTAGATGCCAAACTTGCTGATTTTTTTTCTAGTCAACAGTTTCTCTCTTAATTCTGATTCCATAGTATTTGATAAACCTAAAGTCACACAAGCAGAAAAGACGGGCGTAAAACTCATGCTCTCTGACTTGAAATTCAGTGCTTTTTCTACTCTAGAAATATGCAAAGTCTTAGGATAAAACAATTAGGCAATCATTTGCATTAAAAATCAAACCTGGTTTCTGAATTAGTATTAATTACATAAAGCAAAATATATTTCAACATATTAGTCACAATATATTTAATAATAGGGGGATAGGGATAAAGACCAGACATGTGATTTCATTGATTTAGAGGATAGTCCTTGAACTTATTGGTCTCAAGATCCCAAAAGCTTTTGTTTATGTAGGGTATATCTCTTGACATTAACTATTAGAAATTAAAAATGATATTTATAAAATATATATTTATTAATTCATTTAAAAATAACAATAAACCCTATATTTGTTCACAAAAACATTTTAATGAAAAGCATAATTTCAAAAAAATAATGAAAATAACGGCATCATTTTACATATTTGTACAAATTGAACATCTGCCTTAATAGAAGACTCATATTTGCTTTTGTAGTCAATCTGTTGTGATAAGTTGTTTTGGTTGAAGTTGGCCTCACACAGATTTGTAGTCGGGAAACGAGAGTAGTATATTAATAAGCGAACAACATCTTAGTATTGTCGTGAAATAGTTTTAACCACACAAAGGGACTCAGAGTTCCCTGGGGTCTTGAAACCACACCATGAGAACCGCTGACTTAGAGAACCTACAGATGAGTAAACTTCCTCAACCAATATAGATTAGCACCTTCTCTATCATTTATCATCTTAGTTGACTTCAGCATTAAGCAGTTAAATGATTTGGGCAAGGTTACACATCTAGTATGTCAGAAGTCAGACTTGAACCAGGCTGTACCAGGTACAAGGCCAGTTACTCCACAATGTCTGTCATATTTAATAATGCAAACTCTAATAGAGAGCTAATATGAGAGGACCACCTCTGGGAGTGGGAAACTGGCTGAAATCTCATGAGCCTGTTCAACCCTTGACTTCTTCACTCAGGCCACAAGGCTGTCAGTGGTCATGGTTTCTTTTATGATGCAGAAGCTTGACCACTAGAAACCACAGCTCTGACCACAACTATGTATTTCCTGTAAACCCAAGAAGAGCCAAAAAATGAAAAAGAAATGTACGTTTTACTAGTTCACTCCTTGATTCTGGGTTTGTATAATCATTCCAAACTGGGGCCCAACAGAAGCTAAGTTGTACTTATCCACCTGCATGTTCACCAACCACTTACAAGCATTCAGAGGGTTTTTCCCCTTTTCTAATTCCTCAACCAGAAACCAACCAGTGTGGGAAATCTTCCTTAAAGACTCATCCAGTTCAAGATCTAATCAGACAGAAAAGAAATTCTAAGTTTGGGCTAATGGGCATATTCCTATTCATTGTGTTTGCTCAGGTAGGTCTGGGGAATTGCTGATTTTCCCTTTTGTCTGACAGGTGATATGGAAATTGATATCTCTTTGACCAAGATTTGGGTGATCCAAGTCACATACTCTAAGACCTTCATTGTAATATAGTCCAGCCTTTCATTTTAATATGCATTATTTCATTAATTGTTAACCAGTCAGGGTTATTTCCCATCCTGGGGGATACCTACTCTTTGAAGGGTATATGAACTGTGAGCCTGCTACCATGGTTGTCTTTGGTCTAAAAGAGATAGCCAAATGATCATCTTTTTATTAATAAACTGCTGGCCTTATTAATAAAATTATTAAATTACCTAGAAACTCTGTCTCTCAGAATTTTTTAATTGTCACACCATCATAATGGCAGTTGCAACACACACTGAGGACAAGAGACATATCTCTAGGAAAATTTGGTATGGTAAAGTATAAATATGATTGAAGGTCCCATAGGAGAAACACAGAATATCACAGAGTGACAGAGAGTGACAGACTAGAGTGGGGGTGGGGATGCGGCCTCAAGGCCATGTGCGGGTCTCTGATTGAATTCAAACTTCACAGAACAAATCTCTTTAATAAAGGATTATTTTTATCCTCAAGGACCTAGAGGGCCACATGTGACCTTGAGGCCACAAGTTTCCCACCCCAGGCGAGGGAATCGGGAAGACTTAGGGGAAGACTTAGGTTTGACTCCGGTCTCAGACATTCATAAAGACCCATCAGTAGCTACAGCTGTGTGACTCTGGGCAATCAGTTAAGACAGTCTCATTTTCCTTATCTATAGAATAAAGGAGTTGGCCTTGATGGTCCTTCCAGTTCTGAATCTGTGATCCTGTGATCTCTCCTCAAATTAACAAAACAAAAACAATAATAACAATGATGATAAAAATAGCTACCATTTCTATAGCACCTACTATATACCCGGCACTATCTAGATGCTTTATAAATATCTCATTTTATCCTCACAACAATCTTAGAAGGTAAGTGCTATTATTATTATTCCCACTTTACAAATGAGGAAACCAGGGCAAACAGAAGTTAAGTGTATGGTTAATAAGTGCCAAAGGCTAGATTTTAATTCAAGTCTTCCTGACTCCAGGCCCAGCTCTCTACCCATTGGATTACATAGCAGCCTAGCAGTAGTTTCCTAGTTGAGGAAATGATGCATGCAATTGTAGAAAGATGTTATTGCTAGAAAAGCAGCCAAATTTCTATAATGGCTTACAAAATAGTAGTTTTTAATGGTTTTTTAAAAATTGTTCAAGGGTTTACAAAATGCTTTCCTCACAACAACCCTGTGATGCAAGTAGTATGAGTCATATTATCCCTATTTACAAAGCTAGGATTCCAACCCAGTTCTCTTCCATATTGCCTCTAGTACAACTTCATTTTACAGGTGAAGAAACTCTGTTAACTAACATGGATATAATGGATTCTCTCCCTCTATCCTCTTCCTCTCCCTTCCTCTTTATCCCTCTATCTGGAGGTGGAATCTACACCTATCATTTCATGAGCAGGAAGAACTCCTAGTGTGTAGACTCCCTTCAAAAATGCAGATCTATGGGGCAGCTAGGTGGCGCAGTAGATAGAGTACCTGTCCTGAAATCAGGAGGACCTGAGTTCAAATCAGGCCTCAGACCAAACACTTAACACTTACCAGCTGTGTGACCCTGGGCAAGTCACTTAACCCCAATTGCCTAAAGTCTTCCCGATTCCCTTGCAAATCTACCACCTAGGATCATGACATAGCTAGAAAAGACCTGAGAAACATGTTGCTCTAATCCAGGCCCAGGGAGCTTAAGTGACTTGTCTGAAATTAAGATACCTACCACTGGCATGGGGGCACTCCCCTCTGGAGGTTCCCTCTTCTCACCCTGACACATCCTTGTGCCCTTAGTAACATAGTAAGCTCTTAATAAATACTTATTGACAGACTGACTTCATCACACAGCTATTTTGTATCAGAGGCAGAACTTACACAAGTCAGCCCTGTACACCAAACTGGCAACCATGCTAGCTGGTTAAGTCAATTAAAAACCTTTTTAGGGACAGCTAAGTGGCACAATGGATAGAGCACCGGCCCTGGAGTGAGGAGGACCTGAGTTCAAACCCAGCCTCAGACACATAACACTCACTAGCTGTGTGACTCTGGGCAAGTCACTTAACCCCAACTGCCTCACCAAAAATCAAACAAACAAAAAACCTTTGCCTTTATCAATAAGGGGAAGGGCAATAAGCATTTATTAAGTACCTAATGTGTACCAGGCACTGTGCCTTACAAATATCATCTCATCTGATCCTCACAACAACTCTTCAATGTTGGTGCTATTATTATCCCCATTTTACAGCTGGGGAAACGGAGTCAGACAGAGGTTAAGTGACTTGCCCAATGTCACAAAGCTGGTAAGTGTCTGAGGTTGGATTCAATTTCAGGTCTTCTTGACACTCAGGTCCAAGGCTCCACTGTACTACTAGGTTAATAACAGCTATCAACAAAAAGATATGGTAGAGGAATTTTTTTTTTAATTTTTAGGCAATTGGGTTAAGTGACTTGCCCAGGGTCACACAGCTAGTAAGTGTCAAGTGTTTGGTCTGAGGCCAGATTTGAACTCAGGTCCTTCTGACTTCAGGGCTGGTGGTCTATCCACTGCAACACCCAGCTGCCCCCTAAAGGCATAATCTTGCCCAGATCACCTTTGTTCTGGGATGTCGTTAATGCATTAACTCACTATAACATCACTAATTCAACTGCAGCATCACCCAAGATATAAATCAAACTGGACATTTCAGTAAAAGAATACTGATAAAGTTAACTCCTAAGCATCCCTCTACATCATTCCACATATAATAGGGCTTTTCTGACACTAACTGCCTGGGGAGACAATTTTATCTAATAGCGTATTTTCACAGAACCAACTACCATTAAGGAAGGGTAATTCTACAACATGTGATTAGGCACCAAAACATATAGTAGAGACAATTAAGTATTATCAGAGAAAAGTGACATTTTGGCTCACAAACTATGTCACATGTATTTTATGCCTACTTAGATAGGCTCAAGAAAACAGCTGCATTTTTTTAAAAAAGAACTTCATTTTAACCTTAGGAAAAACAATAAAATGGAGAATGTCAGTGATTTCCTCAATCTCATGGAGGTGATGCTCTTTTAAGATTTACAGGGAAAATTAAATGAAAGACCATCAGTTAAAAATGCAAGAGTGTATTTTTCTACCCTAAGGGATCTTTTTTCTTCTCCTCTGTTTTGCTTAAAGGAACAAAATAAATATCAATTTCCTGGGCATTTGGTCAAGACCACACAACAAATGAGGGCAATGGTGGCTGGCTGGGCAGCTATCCCAGATCCCACACTAATCTGGCTCTGCCTTATGCTACAACCACTAGACCTCATATTTATATCATTTTCTGGATGAGCAAAATGGAAAGGCTTTATTTAAACTTTGTTGGGAAATCACTCTGTTTTGGAGTATGTTTACTTGTACCAATGTGTGTTCCCAAGTCCACTGAATAGGAATTTTTTTTTTGAAAAGCATCATTAGGAATAATGTTTCTAGTACCACGAGATTTCCTGGCACAGACCTACTGACTCCAGATTGGGCAAACACAACTTTTCAAAAACCATTATCTTGTTCCACTCTTCCCCATGAAGGAAAAACCTACCTACCTCATAGATCTCTTAACACTAGGACTATCACACAGTAGGGCATCTGGGTAGCACAGTGGATAGAGTGCCAGGCCTGGTGTCAGGCCAAATCTGACCTCAGGCACTGTGTCACTCAGGGCAAGTCATTTAACCTGTTTGTATCAGTTTCCTCATCTGCAAAATGACCTGGAGAAGAAAATGGCAAACCATTCTAGTATCTTTGCCAAGAAAACCCCATATGGGGTCATGAAAAGCTAGATACAACTGAAAAACACAGTCACCTATACAAATCCATAAAAAAGCTACCTTTGCTAATATCGCTGATAAAGATCATAGCTTTCTGGGATTTGGAATTGAATTACTGTATGTAAACGGTTCAACTTCTATGGAGCAATAACGGACTTGGAGCCATTTTAACCAACTTTCAAATGGACTGGGTATATCAAAAATGATGCCAATTCCTTCTACCCTTCTTTAATTGGAGGGTGAGAGGGAACAAAAAGAAACTCTATTAGGACTTCCAATATCATTTATACACTACTATGAGAGCACACAGGAAAGACATCAAAAGTACCCAAGCCACTGGTTCTGTTGTTGGAAGGGGAAGAGTCAGTGGTCAAACATATTACAAGGTTTTGAAGGTTACTGCTACCTTGGAGAGAATCCACAGGTCCCTTCAAAATGCAACTCAATAGCCACCTCCTACAGGAGGCTTTTCTGACCTCCCAGTAGTTAGTGTCCTCTATTAACAGATCTAAAATTGTATTATAAAGCAGCAATCATCAAAACTACTTGGTACTGGCTAAGAAATAGAGTGGTGGATCAGTGGAATAGGTTACATACACAAAATATAGTAGTCAATGACTATAGTAATATACTGTCTGACAAACTCAAAGACTCCAGCTTCTAGAATAAGAACTCACTATTTGACAAAAACTGCAGGGAAAATTGGAAAATAGTATGGCAGAAACTAGGCATAGACCAACATCTTACAACATATACCAAGATAAGGTCAAAATGGGTACATGATTTAGACATAAAGGGTGATACCATAAGCAAATTAGAAGAGAAAGAAATGGTTTACCTGTCAGATCTATGGAGAAGGGAAGAATTTATGACCAAACAAGAGATAGAGAACATTGTAAAATGCAAAATGGATAATTTTAATTACATTAAATTAAAAAGGTTTTGCACAAACAAAGCCAATGTATCCAAGATTAGAAAGGAAGCAGTAAGCTGGGAAACAATTTTTACAGACAGTGTCTCCGATAAATGCCTCATTTCTAAAATATAGAGAAAAACTGAGTCAAATTTATAGGAATACAAGTCCTTCCCCAATTAATAAATATCAAAGTACATGAACAGACAGTCTTCAGATGAGGAAATTAAAGCTATCTATAGTCATATGAAAAAGTGCTCTAAATCACTACTAATTAGTAAGATGCAAATTAAAACAATTCTGAGATACCGCATCACTTATCAGATTGGCTAACATGACAAAACAGGAAAATGATAAACATTGGAGATGTGGGAAAATTGAAACACTAATGCATTGTTGGTGGAGTTGTGAACTGATCCAACCATTCTGGAGAGCAATTTGGAACTATGCCCAAATGACTATAAAATTATGCATACTCAGCAATACCATTACTAGGTCTATATCTCAAAGAGATTATAAAAAAGGGAAAAGGACCTACACGTACAAAAATATTTATTTTTTTTGTGGTGGCAAAGAATTGGAAATTCAGGAGATGCCCATCAAGTGGGGAATGGCTGAATAAGTTGTGGTATATGAATGTAATGGAATACTATTGTTTCATTAGAAATGATGAGCAGGTGGATTTCAGAAAAACTTACATGAACTGATGCTGAGTGAAGTAAGCAGAACCAGTAGAAATCGTACACTGGGGCAGCAACATTGTGCAATAACCAACTTTGATAGACTTAGATCTTCTCAGCAATACAATGATCTAAGGTAATTCCAAAAAATTCATGATGGAAAATGCTACCCACATCTAGAGAAAGAACTATGCAGTCTGAATGCAGATCAAAGAATACTATTTTCTCTTTTTGTTTTTTCTTTCTCACGGTTTTTTCCCTTTTCTTCTGATTGTTCTTTCACCACATGACTAATGTGGAAATATGTTTAATATGACTGTACATGTATAGCCTATATCAGATTGCATGCTATCTTGGGGAAGGAGGAAGGGGAAAAAATTTGGAACTCAAAATCTTATAAAAGTGAATGTTGGACACCAAAAATAAACAAGTAATTAAAAATCAAAAAAAAAAAAAAAGAAGAATACAAGTTCCTTAAAGGCAAGGAGCATTTTAATTTGTATCTCCCTGTGCCTGCTTAAATTAAGTACTCACAGAATATAATATCAGTTAAAGCATAAAATATGGATAATAAACAAGGTACATGTGAAATTTTAACAGGAAGTGAATTTGAGGGGGATTTGGTTCTTTTTCAGTTATGTGATCAACCCAAAATGTGCAAACTCTCTCCACCAATGCAGAATGGCAGTTCATTTGTAAACTTTAATCTTAGAGTGACTTCCAGATGATTACATAGCTAATATGACAGCCAAGTTTGGTCCTCTATCTGCTGTGCCAGGATGCCTCTCATGAAGTAAATACAACCTCAATATCACAGAGAATTGGAAAACAGGAGCCATAATTTAAACGTAAGGGTATTCTTTGTTCCAAAGAAACAGATCTAGAAGGAAAAGGGAAGTAATATTACACATTAAGAAAGCACACCATGAGAATCTAAAAACCTCAGAGTAGAAAGAAAATGTAAAGCATTTGGGTAAGGTTATAGTGATGGAAGTATAAGATATAGTTATGAGAGTATAAGATGGACTAAGTGGTTAAAGAAAGGATATGGATAATATTTTCCTAATAAAAATTTAAAAACTGACATACAGATAAAAATTGGAGAAGCAACAGGAAGCATGAACTACCAAATCTTCTGCAGGAAGTCTTAAGTGCTTTTAGCAAAGCATCTGCTAAACTCCTGATATGCTTCCCTGGCAATTTCATTGGCCAGAAGATAGAGGAAGTAGCAATAAAGGGAAGCGGTTGGGTCTCTGGACTCAATTCTTACCAACAAGAAAGAAACTGTTCATGATATGGAAGTGATGGGACCTTTGGGAGAAGGTGATCATGTCACCTTGGAATGATTCTTCATGAAGGAAGGGAATGTTGTGCAT
This sequence comes from Vombatus ursinus, assembly GCF_900497805.2. Lineage (NCBI taxonomy): Eukaryota > Metazoa > Chordata > Mammalia > Diprotodontia > Vombatidae > Vombatus > Vombatus ursinus. The sequence continues at coordinate 39,300,015 of NW_020954641.1, forward strand.
GGACCATACTCTGGAGTCTAGACTTGACAAAAGCAGATTTCAAAAAATTGGGAGAAAAGATAGGAATGATCCCAAGGGACAGGGACTCATGAAGAAAACATGGCTCAACAGTAATGTAAGCCTTGGGGCGGGGGGGATGTGATTCTGACCACACAATCTCAAAAGATCCCAATGAAGAGAGGAGAGAAATCTAAAGAAATAAATGTAGCTTCACTGGGAGATGTGACTGGGTTAGATTTCAAAAGAACAAGCATAAAAGGATGAAGAGAGGGACATGCAAACAAGGCTAACACGCTTATCTGCACTTATTATCTGCCTAAGTTCCTCAAGGGATGATTTCATTTATTTTTGAACGCCCCAACACAGTACGTGGCATACTGGGCACTTTATAAATGCTTGCTGATTGACTGATGACCTTGTATCACATAAAGTTACTTGCATGTATGTCACATACTTCCAGTAAAAAGTACACTCCCTGAGGCCAGGGAGCCTTTTTAATTCGAGTATCTCCAGTGATTCACAAAGTGCCTTGCATATAATATCTATTTAACACGTGCTGGCTGAATTCATAGTGTATCATAATACCAACAGGATAATTGACAAACTGTCGGTGTTTATGAAGATGGAAGAATATAAAGAAACAGAAGCTCAGAGGACAAGTTTATCTAGTCTTACCTCTTGCCCAATGTATGAACCACTTCTAGACCATTCCCAACAAGAAGCAATAATGAAAGTAATGATTTAAGCTTAAATGAGCTTTAAGGTTTGGAGAGCACTTTATATATATATGATACCCACAACCACCCTAGGAGGCACGTGCTATTATCATCCACATTTTACAGATGAAGATACTGAGGCAAACAAAGGTGAAGTGACTTGCCCAATAAGCATTCGAGGTAGGATTTGAATTCAGATCTTCCTGGCTCCAAGTTCAGCCATCTACCTATTGTGCAACCTATATGCCTGTCATTCACGTTCTGTCTGAGCACTTCCAGTGTTCAAAGGAAGCTTACTGCCTTATAATTGTTGTACTATAATATGATTTAAGGGCAGCTCAGTGGATAGACCTGAGCTCAAATCTAGCCTCAGACTCTAGGAGCTGTGTGACCCTGGGCAATTCACTTAACCCTGTTGACCTGAGTTTCTTCATCTGTAAAATGAGCTGGAGAAAGAAATGGCAAACTACTCCAGTATCTCTGCCAAGAAAATCCAAACGGGGTCATGAAGTGTCGGACACAACTGAAATGACTAAACAACTATAAAGTAACATGTTGGTCAAATGTTTTCAGTATTTTGTCCAGTTCCAGGCAGAACAAAGGACTCTGAAAAAGTAGTTAGCATCTAAAGGAAGGTAACGAGATAGGGGCAGCTAGATAGCACAGTGGATAGAGCGCTGGCCCCGGAATCAGGAGGACCTGAGTTCAAATCGGCCTCAGATACGTGGCACTCACTAGTTGTGTGACTCTGGGCAAGTCACTTAACCCCAACTGCCTCACCAAAAAAAAAAAAAAAAAGTAACAAGATGATAAAAGTCCTGAAATAAAGCAAAAGGACCAATAGTTGGAGGAACTAAGAATGTTTAGTTTGGAGCAGAGAAAACCTGGTAGAAACAGGATTGCTATTCACATAACATTTCAGGGTTATGTGGTAGAGGGATTAGATTAATTCCATACTGCAGTAAAAGGTAAAAGTTATAGGGAGGCAAATTTTACCATAACATAAGGAAAAACTTTCCAATAATTTAATATTATCCCAGAATGGAATAATGATTCAGAGAAGAAGGAGTTACCCATCACACAAAGAAGTCAAGAGGCTGAGTGACCATTTGACCATTTATCAAGAAATTACATAAAAAATCTAACTACAGGAGGGAAGTTGGAGCAATGACCTTTAAAGTCCCTTCCAACTTTAAGAACCTACAATTGAAAATCAAAGGCTGTACCAAAGAGCACTTGATGAAAATGAGTGTTCTTTATTATAGAAGTACTATCCCCAAATCTCCAGCAAACACTAGAGTTTGATTCTGCCATGTGAAAATCTACTATTTTTATAAACTAAGAACCAACCACCAAATAAATTTGTTTCCAAGTCAATCTATATCTGCTATTACCATTTCTTTCCTCTGAGTCAGTAAAGATTTATTAAGCATCTACTATGTGCCAGGCGCTGTGTTAAGGGAAAGGGATGCCCTCAGGATGCCCTCCATGAAAATGGATGAAACAAGCTTTATGCAGCTACAGCAGGCAGGAAGAATTATATAAGTTCAAATGGGCTACAATTATACAAGTACAAATGCCAGGGCTAGGCAGTGATTTAGCCATCCCTAAGGAGTCCTTGACTGAATTCAGGTTTGTTCCGAGAGTTTCAAAAATAATTCCCCTATCAGCATTTCTATTCGTGGAAGGGGAAGAAAAGTTTCCATCAATTCTCCTATGGATAAATCCCACCTACCATCATCCTCCTTCCCTTATCTGTTCCCTATGGGTACAAAAAATAATTATTAGATTTTCATGAGCAATTGTCAAACAAATTTCAAACCAAAAGGTATAAGAAAAGAAACAAAGATTATTAAATGTCTTTAAACATCTGGATACACCAGACCACGATAATTTATATGATGAGGTTAACCCCGTGCAAAAATACACACATGCTTAGGAGAAGAAGCCTTATAAGATGAAAATAGAAACACAAACAAACAAGCAAACAAAAAACCCCAAAGACACTAATTCCTGCTAACATTAAAAAGGGAAGAAAAGAGAAAAGCTGTTACCCTTAGTATATGCTGAGTTCAATCCAATAAACATTTATCACTTTGAAACCTAAGCAAGTACTTCAGTGTCTCTAGGAGGTATCACTAAGGCCCTGTGACATCCAAAAACCAATTAATCTACAAGCATTTATTCAGTATCAGACCATAAAACATTTTAAAGGGTCTGATCCACATCCTGAAGTTCCAGGGTCTCCAAACGAACCCCCACTGACCTACTGGGTCACTTGGATAACACCTCTTTGGAGATGGCATGAGAAAAGTGGATTCTGTACTGCTGATTTATGCCAAATGAAATCATCAACTGCACACAAGAATGAGGAAAGACATTTGAGCCAGGAAACAGAGCAGGAAACACAAATTTGCTATTATCTATTACATATCTATATATCTGTATCTATCTACATCTATCTATATGTATATATCTATATCTAAGCATAGATATAGATATATATTTAACATGGATGTAAGCACTCAGGTCCAAGCAAACTAGAAATCAACATGCATTTATTAAAATGCCCACTATGTACCAGGCACAATTCTTGCTCTCAAGGGGCTTAAATTCTATAGACAGAAATATGTCCACAACATACTATGGGAAGTCCCCTGACCCACACAAGTACCCATATGAGATTACTATACATGCTCATGCTCCTTGAGTTTTGTACGTAATATGGATACAACAAAAACACGAAAAGAGTGTTGGGTATGGAGGCAAAAAAAACCTGAGTTCATATCCAATCTTTGACATTTACCAGTCAAGTGCCTCTAGGGAAGTCACATGACCCATCTGCTTCAGTTTCCTCATCTGTAAAATGGGGAAAATAATAACCCCTTCCATTTTCCATGGTTGTTGTGGGAATAAAAGAAGACATTTGTAAAGTATGTGGCGAACCCAAAATTGCTAAATAAATCTGTTATTATTATTAACAAAAGGGAAAGGCAATCTGACTGAAATTATGTTGACGATGCCAATTACTAGTCACAAGCTACTTTGAGCCTTTAACCTTTCATCAGCTACTGAATTCAATAAATGTTTGCTGAACTGAATTAATTGCCTACTGTGTGCAAGACACTGTGCTCAGCTTGAGGGTGTAGAGATAAATACAACACAGACCTTATTATCAGGAAATTTAAATGTAAAAACAAGAAAGGTTGAGGGGCAGCTAGGTGGCATAGTAGATAGAGCAACGGTGCTAAAGAGAGGAGGACCTGAGTTCAAATTTGACCTCAGACCAAACACTTGACACTTACTAGCTATGTGACCCTGGGCAAGTCGCTTAACCCCAATTGCCTAAAAAAAAAAAAAGAAAGAAAGAAAGAAAGAAAGAAAGGTTGAATGGTGCCTCTGCCATGAATTACCTGTGAGACCATTGGTAAGCCATTACAGCTCTTTGGACTGCTGTTTCAACATCTGGAAAATAAGGGAGTCAGTCTCTAAGGACACTTCCAAGTCTAAATCTTTGACCCTAACATCTTATGAGCTACAACAACAATAATAATAAAGCGAAGTGACATGAGAAGAAGGGAAGGTGATAAAAATGCAAAGGAAAGGTCCGAGCAAATGTCTACTGTCTCCATGAGGAAGGTAAGCTATCCTAACACTGGTCCTCAGTCATTTTCACTTCTCTGGTAAGGTGACAAGCAGAACTTGAGTGAACACATCACAAACCTCCATCGTTATCACCCACTAAAAAATCCTTACCCTGGACCGTGGCTCTGCCCTAGGCACTAAAAAGTGGCCAAAAAACCAAAAAACAAAAACACCTGAGCAGTTTGTGTTACTCCACCTCCATATGTCCTCTTAAGCCTCAAAGAGCCCTGACAGCGAGAAATGCAGAGGGAAATTAAAGTAATAGGATCCTAGATCATCTATAAACTGGATCAGAAGTCTGAAAAAAGAGAGGTAAATAAATCAGAAGAGAGATAGGAAAGCAGAAGACCCATATTGAAAGCTTCTCAAAGCACTGATTCAATAATTTTTTTTTTTTTTTTTACTGTTGTTCAATCATTTCAGTACTGACCAACATGTTGTGATCCCATTTGGGGTTTTCTTGGCACGGATACTAGAGTGGTTTGCCATTTCCTTCCCCAGGTCATTTGACAGATGAGGAAACTGAGGCAAACAGTGTTGAGTAACTTGGGCAGGGTCACATAGCTAGTGAGTGTGTGAGGTCTTCCTGACTCCAGGCTTGGCACTCTACCTACTCCATCACCCAGAGTGGCACTTCTTAAACTGTGAGTCGTGACCCCATATGGGGTCACAAAAAATTTGGCAAGAATAAAAAGTTTCTGAACGCACAATGACCAAAAATTAATTAAAAATCACATGTGTAATGAATCCAAGATATTTCTGGCAGCGTTTGCTCATGCTGCATCGTACAAGTTCACTGCAGCCTTGGTTCTGAACACAAAGCATGAGCACCACACAATGTCAACCCAACAAATGTTGCCAAAGTTTAAGAAGCCCTGACCTGGAGCACTAATAAGGGCAAGCAGTGGTAGATGGACACAGGAGCTTAAGGCTGACCCCTCCCCAGAAAAAGAGGGGGGTAGAGGGTGGGAAAGAAGGGGTGAGGTCCATGTTCATGGCAAATAGGATAATAATCCATGGTAGAAAGAAGGTAGAATGATTTAACTCTGCTTTCTGAATTTTGGAAGCAAAAAGCTTCCAGCAGAAGTTCCCTGAAGGCAGGAAAGACTTCATTTTTTTATTTTATATCCTTAACACTTAGCACAAAGCTTTGCCCATCCTGAAGTATATACATAGTCAATGTGGTACCATATTTCTTTTATTCCAAAGACAATAATCTTTGGACTGGAAAGGATGGAACAAAAATGGCTAAAGAAGAGTTGAATATAATATAAATATATAGATATAAAGAAATGTAAATATAATAATATAAAGAGTTAATAAAAGAACACCTACAGAGCATCTTTGAGTCATCGGACCAAAGAAACTACATCCAAATGGGCAAATATAATTAACAGGACTATTATCAACATCCAAATGGGCAAATACAATTAATGGGACTACTATCAACGACCTCTAAAAAAAATCAAGAGAAAACAGGAGAGATGCCACAGGCATAAAAAAAACAAATGTCCCAATTATCAAAAGGAAGAAGAGAGTTGAATCTAATAGACCAATGAGCTTGACTTCTACTCCTCTAAAAAAAATTCTAAGATGTATTACTAAAGGGGTAGTTTTTGAACATCTGGGGGCAGGGAAGATGAAGGTCACAAAAAAGAACACCACCGTTCTATCAAAGACAGGTCAAGCCTTTTGCTTTATGATATGGTTACCAGCCTAAGAGATTAGGCAAATGCTGAGCACAGAGTACACCTAAATGTCAGGAGAGCATTTGGTCAAGTCTCTCAGATATTATCCTCCTAGATAGGAAGTGGAAATGCAGACTAAGTTACACACAGTATGGTTAGCTGTATTTGGAACTGGTCAAATGACCAGACTCTGTCTTCTGATTTATTCACCTTTTTCTAATGCAAAAGTTCATTATTCAGGTCTTCGGATACATTTAGAGCTCACTGTCAACCTCAAAGGTCCCTTCCAATTTTAGGATCCTATGAACTTGAATGGAAGCCTTTACTGTGGTGAAATGGATAAAGAATCTGCCCTCAAGTGAGTTCAAATCCTAACCCTGACACAGCTGTGTGACCCTGGGCAAGTCACTTAACCTGTCTGCCTCAATTTCCTTCAATTGTGATGGTAGCATCCAAAAGTTAAGGTTATCTTAGGCTATATTAAAAGTGGCATACTTTGACTGAAAAGCAAATAATACTGGCTTACACTGACAAAGTACCTTTATTAGGGGAACTCCAGATACCTATTTAATACTATTTATAATGCATGCTATTTAATCTGAATGATAGGCAAACAAAGACAAAGAAACAACACTATAACTAAAATACTATCACTTAGGAATACCTTTTCTTTGCATCTCCAATAATGTCTCCGTTTTCTAAGAATATTTTACTAAAATTATAAAAAAATTCTATAACAAAAGAAATTCAAAGTATTTTCTCCTTCTGGGTCTATTTCAATAATTTTTAAATGGAAAATATAAAATCTTGAGGCTTCCTTTTTAAGAAAGAACAGCATAATATCCAAAATGAAGGTGATAATCCCACTGTACTCTCCCTGGTCAGATCACATCTAGAGTAAAGTATGTTCAGTTCTGAGAACATGAGAAAGGGCAAATGGGAGAGCATAGAGTGGAAGAACATGAGAAATATGCAAAAGCCTCAAGATCATGTCATACAAGCATTGTTACATGATGCCTGTCCTCAAATGACTGAAAGTCTGTCATGTGGAGAAGAGATGTTTGGCTCCAGAAGGCAGAAATAAGAACAAAGAGTGGCAATTAGTGAATTTAGGTTTGGTATCAGGAAAAGCTTCCTAAAAATTAGAGCTTTCTAAACATGAAATGGAATGCCTCGAGAAGCAGTGGCTTTTCCAGTGGATTAAGGCAAGCAGAGGTTAAGTGACTTGCCCAAGGTCACACAGCTAGTGTCTAAGGCTGAATTTGAACTTAGGTCTTCCTGACTCTAGGCCCAGCTCTCTAACTACTGAGCCAAGTCACTGCCTCCAAGGCAAACAGGTTAAGTCACTTGCCCAGAGTCACACAGCTAGTAAGTGCCTGAGGCTCTATTGGAACTTGGATTTTCTTGACTCCAGGCCCAGCACTCTAAGTCCAGAGCCATTTAGCTGCCTCTAAAGACTTAGCTACTCTGATCAATACAATAATACAAGACAATTCCAAAAGACTTACGATAAAAAAAATTATCCACCTTCAGAGAGAGAACTGATAAACTAAGTACAGACGAAACATAATTCTTTCACTTTTTAAAAATTTTTCCTTTTTTTTTTGGCAACATGGCTAATATCAAAATATGTTTTGCAATATGTTTCTTGCCTTTTTTTTTAGCTTTTTTCTACCAATATGGCTAATATGGAAATATGCTTTTATATGACTTCACATGTATAACTGATAGCATATTACTTGCCTTCTCAATGGGTGAGGAAGGGAAAGAATTTGAAATTCAAAATTTTTTTAAAAACGAATGTTAAAAATTAAAAAAAGAAAACTTAATACCATCTCAAATTAAAATGTAGTCTGATCTTTTGCTATAGGGAAAATAAAAACTATATAGAAAGTTGCCTAAAAGGGCATTGTTACCAAGCTCCTAAAGCATATAAAACACACACACAGGAACTACATATTTGAACTTGAAGGACTTTCGTCTCTAAGAAAGGATTTAAGGGAATAAGAAATTTATTTTTTATTTACGTATAAAGGAAGAACATTGATAAACAGTAAATGACAACAGCTGGTGATTAGTGAGAAAAGTACAGTGCTTTATGTATTTTATTTCTTTTTTACTGCATTTCTTTAAATGTTGAACTAAAGTACAGTAGTGTTAAAAATAACATTAATACTAATAATTGTTTAGGTTCAAGGTTGTTGTTTTCTTCTTCTTCTTCTTCTTCTTCTTCTTCTTTTGAGTGAGGCAATCGGGGTTAAGTGACTTGCCCAGGATCACACAACTAGTAAGCGTCAAGTATCTGAGGCCGTATTTGAACTCAGGTCCTCCTCACTCCAAGGTTGGTGCTCTATCCACTGCACCATCAAGCTGCCCTTGTTTGTTTGTTTGTTTGTTTGTTTTTTAAATAAAATTTTTAAGCATTATTGAGTGGAAAAGCATGTTATATTATCATACTATCAGTCAATCATGTCTATGGCCCTAACCATTTGTGGTCCATATCCAAGGTATATCCCAGGTACTTTAGTCACCTACCAGCAGCTACCTAAACATTAATATTAAGTGAAACAGTCTCATATGAATTCTTTTTCCAAACTGTAATCTATAAACTTGTGTCATATTCCCAAGGCAGCAAAAAGACCTGGTACGATTTTGTCCTATCCCATTTCAGTGAAGAGCCACTTACTGGTTCCTGCCCATCCATGGCTTCCATCCACAGTCTCCTGTCCTCTTCAGACAATGCCTGCATGGTGATAACACCTGGCCTGTGGAAAAGGAAAATAAAGAAAAAATAAACACACCTGCAATAGGTAAAAGAGAAAAGTGACAGCAAGAACGGTCCTAAGAAGATATGCCCTTTTTCTGGGGTTCAGTTTCCAGAAGTTAAACCAAATGACTTCTGAGATCCCAACCAGCTCTAAATCTATGAGTTAGATCTTATGACCTATGATCTTATCTATCTTTCCCCCAACTGAGGCTCTAAAACAAAGGGAAAAGGGGCTTTCTGAGTCTAATTACAAATGTCTTAGACACACCAAAGTTATGTAGAAACTGTGCTAAGTCTGAGCACACTTTCACTAGGGGTGAAGGTGGTAGAGGGGCAGGCGTGCCCCTGAAATGTTGAGGGGAAATGTTTGTATGTTCTTCTATTCCAGTTGTACCTTCATAGTAACTATTTCTTTGTAAAAGCTTAAAAAACAAACACCCTATCCAGATACTTGGAAAATAGCAAGTTATCCTAATCCTTCCAAATAATTGTCCTTTATATTCTCAGAAATAGTTATTTCCATTTACCCATCTAATTCGTAATGAGCTCACTTATTCTACAATATGACAGTAACAAAATGAGTAGACCTAATCTGTTAACCACTCACATTTCTGTATGACATTGATGTGTCAATGTACTTTACTTACAATGACCCTGTAAGATAAGGACTTCTATATTCCATACTAGGAGGAGCAATGGATAGGGTGCCAGGCTTAGAGTCAGGAAGACCTGAGTTCAATTCCAGCCCCAGAATACTACCAGCTCAATAACTCTGGACAAGTTGCTTAACATTGGTTTGCTTCACTTTCCTCATCTGTAAAATGGGGATAATAATAACACCCACCTCTCAGGGTTGGTATGAGGATTAAGTGAGATAATAATTGCAAAGTGCTTGGCACAGTGCCTGGCATATAGTAAACAAGCAACAGATCAGTGTTGGCTTTTTCTGGTTACAATGAGGAAGAATAGAGGAAAAGATTTGCTAACATCCAGGCCCGTGATCCAAACCAGTGGTCTCACCAGTAGGTGTAAGTAGAACAGAAAAAACATGATCATATATAAAACCACAAATTTGCATTATGTACATATACTTTTTTTTAAAAGAATATATAACAATTGAACACATTATTTTCAAAATTGTCCTGCTTATCAATGTTTTCTTTTAAAATACTTTAACGCCCCTCTTTTTTCTTCTTTCTTTTTTGTTTTTCTGGCAATATTCTAACTAGCTAAATTTGTTCTGCTTCTCCCCAACTGATGGGCACCCCTGTTGCTTCCAGTTCTGTGCAATTTAAAAAAAGAGCTACTATAAATATTTTTGTACTTATGGATCCTTTTCCTCTCTTTGATCTTTGAGGTACAGGCTCAGTAGTGGCATCGCTGAGTCAAAGCGTATGCACAATTTAATAATTGGGAGGGGGGAATGGTTCCAAATTGCTTTCCAGAACAGCTAGACTAATTTTATGAACAGTGTATTAATGGATCTGTTTTTTCACAACCACATCAGCAACTGTCATTTACTTTCTTGTCATTTTTGTCAATCTGATGTGAAGTGGAACTTCAGGATTGTTTTAATTTGCATTTCTCTAATAATATTTTAGAAGTTTTTAAAAAACATGGCTGTTAATTGCTTGGATTTGAGAACTGCTTACTCAATTGACCATTTACCTACAAGGGAATGGCTGTCATTCTTATATACTTAAATATATAAGAATATATTATATATTTGAATTCAAATATTATATATTGAATATATAAGAACAGAATATTTATTTACCTTTGCTCCTCCAGTTTATGCTGTCACATAGAGCTCCTGTATCCCTCTGGAGTTCAATGTGCAATATCCGGTCAGATTTGGGTCTGGACCTAATTTCTCCCAGATTGCTTTCCAGTTTTCTCAGCAGTTTTTGCTGAAAAGTGACCCCTTGTCCCAGTAATTGTGCACTTGGGTCTATCAAATGCTATGTTTGCTTCTATATGTTATATGTCTAATTTGTTTCCCTTATTGAAAACAAACAGTTTTGATGGTTACTCCTTTGTGGTATAATTTTGGGATCTGGTACGCCTAGGTTCTCTTCCACAAGGATTTTTTTAAGTGAAATAATCATGTTTGCTAACTTAGCCTACCTTACGGACATAACAGAAGCATCCGTTTTCTAATCTGCTATGAACAGTTTTTAAAAGTTGGGGGGCAAGGAAGTTCAAATTTTTTTATCTAAAAAAAAATTAAACTTTGCTCTTATTTAATATAGTGATCGACACTGGTCTTAAATTCACTTCATATGCCAGACATATTTGTCATGTATAAAATAGTATTAATAATATTTTCCACAAAAGCAAAAGAATTTTATACCATTAATACGTAAAATAAATATTTTTAAATATTTTATCAGATCCTTTAAAATTTTCTGTGCATGTTTTCTTGGGTGCATAATATAGTAATACAGGAATGTATGTACTTAATAATATATACATATGAATACAGGAGAATGCTAAAAAAATTATTGTAATAAGTATACAATGAAAACAGTTTAGAGACCACTCCCTCAAAATGATTTGGGCAAGCTTCAAAGGAGCTTTGCAGCCTGTTTATTTTTAAAGCGATGCATGAAGGTTTCCTAGGAATCACACATCCAACAAACAACATTTAACTGAGTTCCCACAGGTACACAGCTCAGAACTAAGTGGAAGGGAGAGGAAGGTGGGGGGGAGACAGACAGAGAGAGAGAGAGAGAGACAGAGACAGAGAGAGACACAGACAGAGACAGAGACAGAGAGAGAGAGAAAGAGAGCGTACTATAAGAGAAAAGACCACTCACTACAAAGACTGTGAGTTTCAAGTACCAGATAAGTCAAATCTTTCAAATCATTCCAATAGTCTGGAGAACTTAACAGAGACGGAAAGAATCAATCAATGAACCAATAATCATTTATTAGGCACTTATGGTGGCAGGCACTGTGCTAATGCTAGGCACTAGGAAAATAACAAAGACACATTCCAAAATAGTCCCTGTCCTCAAGTAGCTTATACTCTGGCCTACACAGACCCAGACACCATGATGTAATGTGGAAAGAGCACTAAATCAGGAATGGGTTTGACACCCAGCCATTTCCCTGCTGTGTGATTTGAAGCTAGGCATTTAACCATTCTGCCTGAGTTTCCTCATTTGCAATTGAAGAGTCCTGAATTAAACTAAATCCCTTCTAACTAATATCTAAAATGCCTCAGACCTTCTAAGTCTGCAATTCCATTGTAGGCCACAGAAGTTTACTATTACACTTATATACATACATTTAGCAATTAAGACTGAGCAGTAGAAGTATTTCCCCCATGTGCCTCCACAGACCTGAATTACTCTGTTCTGAATAGCTAACTATTTGTGGCCTGCTTGCAATGTAATATATTGGATAGAGCAATGGACTTGAAGCCCAGTAGGGTTAGATTTAGACAGCAGTCTGACCTGAGGCAACTTAACCTCGCTCATCTCCAGCTAACTCAGACATAAAGAGAGAGAACAATAGCACCTACCCCATAGGATGGTAATAAGGCTCAAATATGTAAAGCACTTTGCAAACCATAATGTGCTATATAGATGTTAGTTACTGTTTATTTAGCTCTATGTTGAGGGCTGAACCTCCGTCTCCCTTTTTCCATTCCCTCCCTTCCCCACCTCCCACACACACCTTAGATAAGGAAAAAGGGTTTTTAGAAGGTTCAGTGATGGTAGATGTTTCCGTAAATCCTGGTACGTGTCTTGGCACTGCAATAAGCTACCACAGAGAAGAAGCCAATAGCTCCTCCATCCATGAGTGCCTGGCAATAGCCTTCTCCCTCTGCTTCTCAGAAATTACCATTCTTAGAACTGAGCCCTATTTCCCATCAGCAGATGGTTGTTTGTCCAGAGCACAAGGCCGGGTCACCATCACTCTAGTGTTTGGAGACACAGGGCTAGCCTCCTTGTCTTTCACAGGTCTGACCTTATGGTCGTGGTGCCCAAAGCTTTGAGTTTATCATTCTTTTCCTCCTCAAAAACAAACAACACCCACAAAATCTGAATTCCCTTGGAACAAAGCAAAGCCAAAGCCCTCATCATTTGCAAAGTGTTAGTTCCTGTACAAAGAGCATATTAACTCTATCACCACCCTATTTATCTCCTTTGATCTTTCTGCAGGTCTGCCTGGGACCCAGACTATTGTCCAGTCACATCTTAGTCTTTATTTTTAGTTTTCAACAATCACTTCCATAAGCTTTAAAGTTTTAAATTTTCTCCCCTACTCTCCCTGCCTCCCTCCCCAAGATGGACTGCAATTTGATATAGGCTCTACATATACATTCCTATTAAACATATTTTCACATTAGTCATATTGTAAAGAAGAATTAGAACCAATAGGAGGAACCACATGAAAGAAGAAACAAAACACAACAGAAGAAAAAAAAAAAGAGCAAATAGTATACTTCAATCTGCATTCTAACTCCACAGCTCTATATGTGGATAGCATGACATCTTAGCCTTGAGGCTAACATGTCCCTAGACTGTTTCCTATAGAGTTTGGCCCTGCTGGATAACATACAATAAAGTGACAACAATTTAGAATACTGAGACATCCTCCAACCTGGGAACTGTCATTTCAGATTCTAAACAGGCCCCTTAGCATTGTGGCAGGGGGGAAGTTCATTATCAATTCTGTGTATGTGTCTCTGGGTGCCTGTGTGTTAGCTCTTTTGAGTTTGCCAAGTACTTTTAAATATTATCTCATTTTATTCTCACCACAACCGTGGGAGATGGGTGCTATCCCCATTTCATAGCTGAGGAAACTGAGTCATAGAAAACTTAAGTGACTTGTCCATGGTCACATAGTTAGTATATGAGATCGCATCTGAACTCAGGACTTCCTGACTCCAGGTTCAAAACTCTATCCACTGAGCCACCTGTGTATGCATATATAAATACGTGTATCTATCTATATACATGTAAATATATACACTGATACACTACATATATATAAATATACACATGTGTATACAACAGGCACACATGTGTATACATGCATGTTTATGCATGGGCATACACAGTCCCTGTCCCCAAGGTTCTTAGATTCCAATACCAATGAATTTATATATAATATTATAATGAGTGTGTGTATAAGGAGTAATAAGTCACTTCAGGAGGGAGAGCATTGAACAGCTGGAGGAATCAGTCATGGTTCCATGTAGAAGGTGGTGTTTGAGCCGAGTTTTGAAGGAAATCCGGGATTTCCCAAAGGAGAGCAGGGGATGGACAGCATTCTAGGCATCCGAACAGCCCGTTCAAAAGCAAGATGGAGTATCATGGGCACAGAACAACAAAGCAAGAAGATGTGCAAGGAAGGGAATTATTCATAAGAAGGATCGAAAGGTAGAAAGAGACCACACAACACATATGCTCATAGCAGCATACACCATTCTTAACAATACTGGCTTATACATGTTGAGAAGATGTCTAGATCTATGATTTATTTCACTGGTTATAAGGAACACCTTTTGAGGAAACTTCTATCAGTATAGATCAGAGCACTGGACCTGGAGTCAGGAAGAAGTGAGTTCAAATCCGGCCTCAGACACTTACTAGCTGCTTGACTCTGGATAAGTCATTTAATCCCTATCTGTCTCAGTTTCCTCATCTATAAAACAGGGATCATAATACCACCTAAATCCCAGGGATACTGTGAGAATAAAAGCATATATTTGTAAAGTGCTTTATAAGCCTAAAATTACTATATAAATGTTATTCATAAATATATGTATATGTACATACCCACATTTAGAAAGAATATATAACTCTCTTGGCCAAGAAATATGACAAGGTAATATTTACAAATGAGTATTACTCTGGTTGTATTTGCCAACTGTAAACACACACACACACACACACACACACACACACGCAACTTTTTTCCCCTTTAATTTGAAATTCATACTGCAAATTAGAAATGGGTTGTACAAATTATTAATTGCCCTATGGAGAGAAGCCTCATCCCAAATGCCCAGTGAAGACTTCTCTCCCCTCATTCCCTTAAGCTTGACCCATTGATCACTAAGTAATAAGACCACCAGCAAATGACCTTAGCATCTAGATCTAAGGGCCGAATCCAAAAACCCATTCTCAAACACAGACCGTTCTGATAGGAGAGCTGCCCCTCTGCAAAGCAAGCACAGCAGGAGGACTGGAGAAAAATGAATATGTTGATATTATGACCTTTTCCTTTTTCCTCCTGTTGAAAAGTATCAAAGCGCCTGCTTCCTCCATGTGGAATTAAATGCCTGATAAGCGATAAGAATTGGGAGAGAACAGCCAATAGATTCTGGCAGCCAGGTGGGAGGGCTAAAAGGAGAAGCCCGGCTCCTGAAATGAAGCAAGTCCTTGGTCACATCTACATCAAAGTCAGTTCAAGGACCAGGAGTCCCATTTGTCTCTTTTCACAGCCTCCTGACGGCTGTCCCTCCCCCAATCCATCACCCACTAAAGTGATTTTCCTAAGCACAGGTCTCACTCACTCCCCTGAGTGAACTCCAGTGACTCCATCACCCCTACTGCTTCCTATTAAAGTCTTCTGGCATTTAAAGCCCTTTCCCACCTGGCCTTCACCTACCTTTTCAGCTTTATTACATGAACTGGTCTTTTTACTGTTCCTCTGCTACTCCTGCTACATGAGCCTTCCATTCCCTTTGGCTGTGTCTTTATACTTAATAGTTATCCCCCTACCTCCACCCCCTGGGAATTTACTCATCTTCCTCAACTTCCTGCCTTGGAATACCTGGTTTGACTCAAAGTTCAGCTGGGATACCACCTGTTTTCCTAAGCGCCCCCAGCTTCCAGTACTCTCCCTACCTCTACTCCTAAAAAATCACCTTGTATTTATTTTCAGGTGTCTATATATGTAGATGGTGTCTCCCCTGAAAGAACATAAAATTTTTGAGGGCAGGTAGAATTTGCTTATGTTTCCATCTTTGTCATGTCAGTCTTAAGCACAAAGTGCCTGGTAATAAATACTTGTTGATTGAGATTGACCCTAAAGGGCCAAGCCTGTTGCTGCTAAATTTACACACAGAAATTTGTGAAACTTCATTTGGCAACTAATGAAGCCTTTAAAAGAAATTCAGATTCCAACAAGATCTATTTCACAGCATGTTCCTTTACTATCCCCCACTAAAACACTCTCTCTCTCTGCTAGTGTAAACTCTTAAGAGTTCACAATTCATCCATCAGCAGACAGTGGTCAATAATAACTTTGATTAGTCGAGAACCAAGTTTACTAGACAGAGTCTTTCTTACTCTGATCTTAACTTATTAACATCAACATTGGTGATCTCAGTGGTTTGGCAAATGACCCATTTCCTATTGGACAAGGAAACTGCATCAACTCCACCCACTGAAAAACACACAAACAATCTACTACAAGTATTAGAGCTTCTGTAGAAAAGATTTGACTTTCTACCTACATTTTTTTCTTCCCATGAGCTAAATACCAAGAGTAGCTTTATGGTAGAGGCAAAAGAGAATGATTACAGGCGTTCCTAGCAGCACCATCATATCTGAGTAAAAACCCATGAATTAATGGTTCTAAAAGTATGTCAGTTCTTAGACTTGGAAACAAGTTGGAGAAATTATGAAAGCCTGGAGAACAGGCTACGCTGTGCTCATGAAAATAAATGTACAAGTGCCAGTAAACAATAGCAACAACAGGTGTCTATCTTGCATTTCTAATGCACAAGTGGAAATACAGATTCCTTACAGTGCTCTGAGAGCCAGCCCCTAAGTAAAGGTGGCCCAATGATTTGGTACTTCATGAATTAAATAAATTCTTATAACCACTAAAATTGAGATTTTAGCATTGGCCATGATTAAAGAACTGGTACAAGACAGAGATGTAAAAAATTCAGAGACAGAACAAAAGAACCAAGAATGGTCTCTTTCACTTTCTTAAAGGATGACTAGTCATACACAAGAACTGCAACACTGTTTGAAGCAAAGTCAGTGAGATGAGTACTGTGTGTGTGCGCGTGTGTGTGATATGTATGCATATACGTACACACACACACAGTACCCACAACCAGTGGTATCAACACAGTATATATACACAGCATACACACACAAAATCAGTGAGATAGGTATAATATATAGACCAGGGGTGGGGAACATGCGGCCAAGAATTTGTTCTGTAAAACTTGGCCTCAGTCAAAAGGCAGCACCCAAGGGCTTAGAAGGCCACATGCGGCCCAGAGGCCAAAGGTGCCCCACCCCTGATACAGACTGTACCTGCAAGCATTCTTCCTTTGCTAACAGCACAGCTTAGACAACAGTGACATCATAGTTACTTTGGCCTCCCAAATACTCAGGAACTAGGGCAATGGAAGGCAATATTAATGCTGGGTTTGGGGACAAAAGATAATGAGCCTAAATAACCATGAGTACATAGCTATGTGATGAGATGCATATGCACATTCAATCTGTCCTGACACCAGCTTCTTTATACCAGAAAAAAAAAAGGTGACCAACCCACTCTCTTCCTCCTTCTTCTGGGAGAAAAAATTGCTATTTACTATCTGAAAAAAAATCTTATCTGAATGAAGAGAGAAATAGATGATTCCTAATCTAACATAGACTACGTGGGGGGAGGAGACGTTGAATTCTAAGGAAGAAAAGCACTTTAAAAAACACACAATCCCTAGAAATAATACTATTCCACACGTCTAATGAGTGAACACTGTCAGCCAAACAGAATTCTTCTCAAGTGTTCCATTTCAAATTGAGCAAAATAACAGAACTGTAATGTCTCTTCTGGTTGCCAAGAGGAAGGATCCCGTAACGTGTCAGAAACTTTTTAAAAAATCACCAGAACCTCAAAATAAGAAATCTTAAATCAGCTGGGGAAAGACAAAAAAGACAAACAATCACAGTACCCCACGAGTGGTGGAGACTTAAGATCTGTGACCAAGGCAAAGATCAACCATGATTTCAAAGAACTTATGACAGGGGTGATAGATCCAAGGAGTTGAATGAGACATAAATTTCTGAACAGGGACACGTGGGAATTTGTTTTGCATGATTATGCACAGTTGCTACAAAGATTTTGTTTTGTTTTGTTTTCCTTTCAAATTAGGTGGAAAAGGGTTTGGGAGGGGAAGAAAATTTTATCTACTGAAAAATAAAATAAAATGAAAGATTTGATTTTAAATGTTCTTATCTAACTTCCACTTGAAGAGGTGGGTTCCAAATTCATGTCTGACATTTACTACCTCTGTGACTTGGCCAAGGAGTTTAACTTCTTAGGGCTTCAGTTTCCTCATACTTAAAATGAGAAGGTTTGGTTAGATGAGCTCTGAAATTTCTATCAGCTCTACATCAACAATCCCACGATCTACAATGAGGGGAAACCCACTACGCTCGAAATGATTTGTTCCATTTTGGAACAACTCTAAAAATTAGGGATTTCTTCCTTCTGCTGAATTAAAATCTGCCTTCCTGTAACACCAATTCACTGGCTGTAATTCAGCAGCCAGGAGGGACAAAATGTAATTCCTCTTTGACATGACAAGCCTTCAAATGTTTGAAAACAATCATGTTCCTCCCCCTCACTACTAAGTCTTCTTAGAACAGCAATGCTATCATTCTTCCCTCTACCACCTAGACCAAGGGTCCTACTTCTAACCAGGCTCCAGCTGCCATAACTGAGGGTAAGGTACTCTTGGGGGAAAGGGGCTACCATCCATACCACCACCAATACCAATTACCTACCAACTGCTTCCAATGGGAAGGCAAGTCTAAGAGCCCTGGGAACAGCAATGACCCCCCCCAAAAAAAACTCCCAACTACAGATCCTGATTACAGTCTGTACACCCTCACAGGTACTTTAATCCTGGAGAACAACCTTTGCAGAGAAAGGACATGACAACAGATTGGGAAGGTGCTGCAGCTCCTACCTCCTCAAAAGCCATAAACACTGAAAAACCAGAAAAGAGTATGGTTTCATCAATGGATTTAATGTTAGAGAAGATGCTTCTGTACCCTAGAAATTTCATGGGCTTTCTATCTACCCTAAAACCCAAACCTCTATGTGTGTTGTCTTCTTCTTCAGAATATAAGCTCCTGGAGGGCAGGACTGCCTTGTGTCTCTATTGTCTCAGTGCTTTGCACATCTTAATAAATGTGTTTTCATTCATTCTCTTCTCTAAACACCCCATTATCCCCAACCAATCCTCTGATGACGTGGTTTTACATGCCTTCTAGGAAAAAACTGATAAATAGAAGCGTGCATAGCATGGTTTTACATATACTTATAAATCTGCATCAAATGGTAGCCTTCTCAAGCACAAGGTGGGCAGGGAGGGAAAGAGAGAGACAGTTTGGAATGCAAAACGTAACAAAAATAAAGAGAAAAAAATAAAAACATAAATCCCCTCTACAATATTTTTTTTTGCCCTTTGCACAATATATTGACTCATTCCCAGTCTACCTTTTTCATACCCAAAATGCTTTTTAGCCATATATCTCCTTCCTCTATTTGTGGAACTCACTTTATAAACCTAGGTATAGTACTTTTTATATATATCAAAGAAATTAGGGTCTTATGAGATCTGATACATAATCCTAGCTTATCATGAGCTTCCTGGATTACGAGGCTGTTATACAACAAATAAATTATTCTTATCAAATTTGTAGATGATACAAATTTGATAAACTTGATAAATTTGATTTGATGAATTTGATCTGCCTTCATCAAGTCAATGATAAAATATTTCTTCATCTGTTAAACGAGGGAGCTGGACTAGATGATTTCTAAGGGCCTTTTCAAGCTCTAAATATATGATTCTATGAATCACCATTGAATAGAAAAATGGCCATGGACAGAGACCTGTGGCCCTCGAATGGAGACCTCCTTTAAGTTGACAGTCCATTAATTACCACCTTTGCGTCCAACTATTTCTGAATCTAATTAATCACCCACTCCACATCTTTCTCCTTCATATCTATTAATACAGCATAAGAAAAAACTGAACTTTACAAAAACTAGTTTTATGATATTTAGTCACATAATGGGGGAAGGAAGAAACAAGGCTAACTGTACAGGATTTGTACTTAACAAACCTATCCTGGATCATATCAATCACTGTTTCCCTTTCTGAGTGGTCAGAAATCATCCAATTGACTAATCAGTGCTAGTGATCAATATTAAGATCACCAGCCAAGAGTTGCAGATGCTATTTCTTCTCTTTTTAGAAAACTGTTTCAGATACAACGTATATACTACCTATATATACAAGATTGCTGCAAAGAAAGCAGTCTGGATATTTTAAAGTGTTCCATAAATCTTAATAATAATCATCAGTCTATTTAACAGTAGTGCTCACCTCATTTAAAAAAAAAAACCTACAGTGTTTGTTAACATGGAATTAACCATGGAAATACATATGCATGAGAGCAACCCTACTATCAACGCCCCCAGTGCCCATACCCCTTTTCTCATTCCCTCAACTAGGAACAAAATAAGAGCTTCCCAGAGCTCTCACTTGAAAACTTCTTGCCAAATTCTTGTTAATGAAACCAAAGAAAAGTTTAGGCATTCCCCTCACATTGGATCACTGGCTCATTTTAGAAAGAAGACTGTCCAGGAGCAATTCAAAAAGTACAAGATTCCTCTCCTAAAAGTCCATGGGAGTTGGGTCTCCATAACACCCTCTCTAAGGAAGGAAAAGGCCATTTCCTTTCCTAAATGTCAATGGATTGGAGTCAAGTGGTAAAGTCCAACCGGAAGGAAGAAAAATCAAATATTATTCCAAACAAAAAAAGAGGAGGGCGGGGGATGGGAAGTTTAGAACCAGGAAAAAATGGTTCATCTGTTGTCAGAGATAAAAGCACACAACCCAGGGGGAAAATTCTCTGCCCAATAATCCACATACTTCTTTCTGCCTATTTAATAAGACAACTGATTTTCTCCACATTTCTCACGTAAAAGCTGCAATGGTTTATTTGGGGGGCTGGGGGGGGCACAAGAATGGACTTGTTATGATTTTAGCTGGTTTTTTTTTCCCTTTACTAGAATACAAAACTTTCAGGACAGGACCGAATAGAGCAGGAGACTCAGTGTTCGAGCTACTGGAAAACAAGGTAAAATGCTATATTCAAATAGGAGCTTTAAGGTAAAATGCTATATTCAAATAGGAGCTTTACTGACTGATCACATGTGGTTTTTCAGGTAAGTGGATGCAAAACCACCCTTCACGGGGAACAAAAGGAAATTCTAGAGAAAGAATGACTCATTTTTGGAGCATTTTTTTTCTGTAAACAATAGTGCCCACAGTAGATTTCTTCCCCAGTAAACCATGCATCACTGTTTCTCAAATTGCAAAGCATAGAAGACAATTTCTTCTCAGTCTGACCCTGCAAGAGCTTCAAATACACATACAAAACTGCCACCTAGAGGATAAATAATCTCCTAACACTGCTTGTAGGACAAGACTGGCCTCCAAGACTGGACAAGAGATTTAAAGCGGGAGGGACCAAGTCTGGTATAAAACCCTCATCTGATAGGAAAGCAAAAGGAGGCTGAGTAACTTGGTCAAGTTCACAAAGGTGGGAGGGGGATGTTGGCTACAATAATGCCTTCTCCTGTCTCTTTGACTTTTACATTTTGTTGGTATTGTTCATTCATTTTCAGTCGTATTCGATGTTGTATGACCCCATTTAGGGTTTTCTTGGCAAACATACTGCAGTGGTTCCCCATTTTCTTCTCCAGCTCATTTTACAGATGAGGGAATTGAAGAAAACAGGGTTAAGTGACTTGACCAGGGTCACACAGCTAGTAAGTGTCTTGAGGCCAGATTTGAACTCAGAAGGTGAGCCTTCCCAGTACTCTACCTACTGCACCATCTATTGCCCCAAACTTTAACTTTTTAAACTTTAGCTCATTTACATTCATTAATTTCTGTTGTTACTGCTGTTTTAGGATGGGCTTTCTTTTTTCCTTTTGATTCAGAACTGTGATTTCATAGGTGTGGGTACCAATACCAGTTTTTGATGTGACATCCATCTATATACCACAGCTTATATAGATAAGAATTTTTCTCATAATGTCCTTTATGTATTTTGTGTGCATGTCCTCACTGCCCATTTAGAAGCCTGAAGAATCATGAATATAAAGGAAAAGAAATTCCAGACAGCACTAGAAAAAGTCATGACATCCATTAAGTGTCTGCAGAAGCTAATGTTCAAAATCAGGATAATGAAGTCTCAAGCTCTGTTATATGATAAAGTTCGCCTGCCTTGGGACAGATAACATTCTCTCTTTCAGAAAGCTGCTCCTGATTTCTTCTAAATGCAGAACTGAATGAGGCAAATCAACAGATTTGAAATAAGGCCATAGACAGGACTAGCAGAACCAGGAAAGATCTTCATTCCACATTTTTCCCCCACAAGCTTCAGACTGTATTTCACTCCCCACACTTTTAGCCAGTCTTTCAGGGGCCCTTAACCTAAGGGCCTATGAACTTGTTTTTTTGTACTTCAAAATAATCGATTTCCTCTGTGATTCTGTTTTATTTTTTACATTTAACGACATTATTCTGGAAAGGAGTCCATGACACAAAAAAAGACTAAGAATCCCTAGTCTATCGTAATACTGATTATGCAGACAGTGGCAAAACTGTCAGCTCAACTTGTAAGCTTCTTGAGGAAAGGAACTGCTTTTTTTTCTTCCCTTTACACCCTCAGCATCTGGTAAAGTGTCTTTATACCTAGCAGGCACTTAATAAACATTAACTATACTACAATATGAGTTCTGGCTGTCCTTGATATGTGAGTAGTTACTCATGATCATAAACAGATTTGTTGTTGTTGTCGTTTTTTAGGTGGTTTTGTGTGTGTGTGTGTGTGTGTGTGTGTGTTTTTTAATGCACTGTGGTACAGTGGAAAGAGCACAGAAGTTGGAGATTTGGAATTTGAGACAATAGGTTTAAATCTTAGACCTGTCACTACATGCCTGAGCTTGGACAAATCACTTAATCAGTCACTTCTGAACAGAAGCATGTATTACAGACCACTGACCTGCCAATAAATCAAGACATAAATTTTTGCAGGAACAAAAAATTAGGTATAAAATAGAGATAAGGCAAAGCCATAAGTATGAGGGTTAAGATATGTTGTGTCAGTGAAAAATCATTTCCTCTTCTCTGGTTAGTAAAGTTTTCATAAAAGAGGCAAGACTCAGGAAGTTGTTTTAATGAAGGGTAAGATGTGTAGTTAAGTAGGAAGGTAAAGTATGCTAGTCACACTGAAACTCTATTTAAAAACAATGAAAGTGAGAAACAGTCTTGAATGATTGATAGAGGTCTAGCCTTGGAGTTAGGAAGACCAGCGTCCAAGGGCTCCATCTGACATATACTAATTTTATAGCTAACTCAATCTCCAAGTGCCCCAGGAAACGTTAGAAGACTCTTAAGTTATAAATGAAGCTGAACTGGCGTACGGTTTCCAAAAAGGAAGGTTCCCACACTGAAACAATGTGAGAGTAGAACCAATGTAATGGAAAGGTGAGATGAAATAGCTTGAGTAAGCCTTTCTAGACATAGGGGAAAAGACAACCTAGGAAGAAAAAGAAATGTAAACTACTTAAGGCAGATTTGGGGAAGATTTTTGGAGGGAGGAATTATCCTGAATTAAAGCAGAAATCAAGCTTATTATAAGCTCCCAAGAAAGAGTGAGCCTGGTTCAGGCTTTGGCAAAAATAAATCAAACAAACAAAAATACACACACACACACAACTAGTATCTACACATACATACATACACAGACACAAAATCTATTGTTTATATAGAAAATATATACATAAAAAATATATAGACAAAATGTATTCTGTTTACATAGAAGTTATATACATAACAAAACAAAATATATCTACACAAAATATATTCTGTTAGTTTAGAATATACATATAAAACAAAATATATATACACAAAATATATTCTGTTCATATACAAAATACTAACAGAAGAGAAGCAGAAAGAATAATAATGATACTAATACTACTAATAATTATTATTAAGAACTTACTATATGTCAGGCACTATGTTAAGTGCTTTACAATAATTATCTCATTTGATCATCACAATAATACTGGGAGGGAGGTGCTGTTATCACCTCCACTTTACAGATAAAACATATCAAATAGTGGTTAAGTGACTTGTCCAGACTCACACCGCTAGTAAATGTCTGAGGCCACATTTGAACTCAGATCTTCCTGGCTTAAGGCTCAGCGCTCTATACATTGCACCAGCTTGAGATAGTGGTCCACATATACACAACAGCTATTTAGACAGAGTCAAGGATAGCTATGGACAGGCCAAAGAAGAAAAACATCTCAGAAAATGATTATAAATCTTTTTTTTGTTGTAGTTTGGGGATGAGTAGGGACAAAAGTGAGGCTAACCAGGGAAAGGAAGAAATAGGCAAGAAACAAAGAAGACAGATACACAGTTCTTCATTTACCCTACTTAACTTGAGTTGGAGATGAAACCTGAGTTTCAAGGTGTCTTAAAGAGAATACCATAAAGGATTCAACACAAAGGGAGAAAGTTCGGGCATACAGAAAGATTCGTGTGTTTGGCTTCATAAAAAGCCAAATTCTAAGGGACAGAAAACACTAGTGGTGAATGTTCCAACTGTCAGAACTATTAGAATAAAATGATATGGGAAATTCTACACTCAGACAGTTGCCAATATCTATCTCTCCATCCTTTCCCCGTCTTCCTCTGATATACCAGTCCTTAGTGCCTAGTTTGCAGCATACAGATGTCTGCCTTTTCCTTCTAGCTCTTCCTCAAGTACAGAATTCTGTCAGAACCATTCAGCCCAATAGAAAGAAAGCAGAGCGCTCAAATTGCTTCCTTCTCCTCTCCCATAAACACCACACACAGGAGACTGTGCTGTGCCCATATATCAAAAAGGAGCTCTCCATTTCTATTATTTTCCATATGGCTTTGGTGGCCCCTCCTGAAACACATGGGAGAAAATGCCCATGTGTCACTTACATCTGTGAGAAATTTCTTAAAAATAAACAAATTCAGTAAGGCTGTCTGAGGGCTACACCCCTGATTCTTTAGCTTAAACAAATATTTTCTCAACATTATGCTCATTATTCCCATAAGATACTAAATAGTGAGTGAATTATGCAAAACAAAAGCAGATACATGTGGAGGCAATGTATTAAGTGAAGAACAGGAACTGAAGTGCCATTACTACTAAAGGTTTATTTTAGTGAGAAGAGCCTTTTTGTTCATAAAGGTTTTTGTGTTGAAGCAACGAGGTATAGGGGTAGGGGTGTGGTGGTCAGAATTCTGGACTCCAGCTTTGTCTTATACTAGGCCAAGGAACATAAGACAATGTGATGGAGTAAAGGCCAATCAAAGTGTAGTCAGGAGACCTGGATTCAAATTTTATGCATGTGTGACAGAGCACGGCCCTGAAGTCAGGAGGACCTGAGTTCAAATCCAGCCTCAGACCAAACACTTAGTAGCTGTGTGACCTTGGCCAAGTCACTTAACCCCAATTGCCTTAAAAAAAAATTTATGCATGTGATCTCAGTGAAGTATTTAATCTGGTCTTCAGTTTCTCCATCTCTAAAACTGGGGGATGAGTACCCCTGCAGGGCAGTGTGCCTGCTAAACTAAATAGCCTTTAAGGGCCTTTCCAGTCCTGACAGTCTATATCTCTCTAAATAGAGAAGGGCCTTAACTGCCACACAGAGGGCTTATCTGTGTCTGGAGGTAATGGTCACTGAAGTTTAGTGAACAGAGGAATAATTAAACACTGGAAATGTGGTTTAGAAAAACCACTAAGCTCACTGCGTGGAGATAGTTGAGGCTGGCAGACCTATTCCACAGGAGACCAGTTCTTCAAAATATAGCCCAGGTGACAGGTAAGAAAACTAGGTTGATGGATGCAATCACAGAAAATACTAAATCCAATTCTGAATAACCATGAAGTTATTGAGAGCCCAGCTGTTCAGGACTGTGCTAGGTGCTTTTGGAGAAACACAAAAGGAATTGAAGACATGGGTTAGCAACACATTACTGGCAAGATGAATACTTCCCTTTAAGTTACGAAAAAGAATAACAAAGTTTTGAGTGACATGTTTGTCAAAAAAAAATTGTTATCTCAGGCTAGAGAGAGAGAAGATCAAGTGAGGTTAGAGTTCCACTATAATATTTGCATTACCCAGACTACAAGACTACATCTGGGGTATGATGTTCTGTTCTAGATGCCACATTTTAAGAGGGATATTGACAAATTGGCAGGAAGCCATCAAGTAGATTGAAAATGTTAAAATGTTGTCAAGACTTGCATAACAATCCATTTTCATCAGCAGCAACAGAACTAACACATTTGGCCCCTAATAGGAGGAATCTAAATTGGTATTTAAGGTGGCAGTCAGGAAGAAAAGCTGGATCAGACCAAGCACATACCTTAGAAATCCATGCTGGGGGTAACACAACCTCGAACACACCAAAGATAATTTTAGAAGTTATCTCAGGAGATAAAAGAAAATGTTGTTTTTTCCACCAATGACAATGTGATTGTACCCAAAAAGTGATCAAAAGAACAATAAATGTCTCTTAATCAGCAAAAATTTATTAATTTCTGCAATGTGCCAGACATTGTGTGTATGGAAGGCACTGGGGATACAAGGACAAAAGTACAATAGAGTTCCTGCCCTCAAGAAGCTTACAGTCTAGAAGGGGAAGTCATGATACATATATACAGAAGAGGGACTGAAGAGATGAGAAAAGGCTTCCTATAGAAAGTGAGACTTGGGTTAAGACTTTAAAGGCAAACTGGGATTCTGAGAAGTGGAAGTGAGGAAAGAATGCATTCCAGGTATGGAGGACAGCCAGTGCAAATGTATGGAGGAAGGAGATGACTATTGTGTATGAAGCAAAATAAAACCAATTGGGCTGGACTGTGCATGGAGGGAAGTAATGAGACATTAGACAGGGAAAGTAAATTGGATCTTAAATGCCAAACACATAGCTTTATATTTCATTCTAAGGGTAAAAGGGAATTTAGTGACTAGGGTAATAATGGTCAGACTAGACATGTTCTTTGAAAAAGTCAGTGGCAGGGGCAGCTAGGTGGTGCTGTGGATAAAGCACCAGCCCTGGAGTCAGAAGGACCTGAGTTCAAATCCGGCTTCAGACATCTGACACTTACTAGCTGTGAGACCCTGGGCAAGTCACTTAATTCCATTGCCCAGCAAAAAACAAACAAACAAAAAAGTCATTGGCAATTGTGGAGGGTAGATTAAAGTAAGGAGAGACTTGAGGCTAGAAGACCTATTCCACAGGAGGACTCCTATGAGTCCTATGATATAGTCCAGGCGACAGGTAACTAAACTAGGTTGGTAGCTATGGGAGTGAAGGGCATGAAACTGAGAAATGCAGTAAGGATGTAGCAAGGGTAAGATTTGACAGCTGATTAGACATGCAAATTATTCTCTAGAGTAGACAGACCACATCCTTATATTCAAACAACTGTCTGAAAATATCCTACCTTGTCCTGTCTGCTTGCTGATTACAAAAGAATAAGTTTAGAAGCATTTGACCCAATAGAACAGAACAGCCTTAATGGTTGCTTAAACAAGAAGTCTCTCAGGCATACATTAAGGTCATATATAAATGCTGATTAAATGGGTCAGGAAAACCTGGGTTCAAGTCCCACTTCTGTCATATACTGGCACTATATATGGGCAAGTCATTTAATCGCTCAAAGTATTAGGCAGCTCTCTGAGACCATAAGACCATGAATAGGTGCCAATCTATAGCGGTAAAGGAAATTTCCACATTAATATAACAATGAAATTAGAGGTCCAGTCCACAAGAAAAGAAGGTTAGGCTCTAGAGATGCAAAGATGGCCAGATCTATAATGGCAGACCTAACCATCTACATGGGAAAACTAACAAATAGTAGATGATCTTTTTTTGTTCATATATATATTTTGGGACGTTCACACATGTTGAATGAGTTCATACTCAAAAGAGAAGGTTGTTTTTTTTAAAGGGGTTACAAGCTGACGTTAAAGCAATCTGTAAGTAAGTTCCTTCTGAAACAGAGGCTGGATTTCAGGGATGTTACAGAAAAGACTTTTCCATTAGGCAGTAAGTCAGACTGTCTAACATGAGACACTTTCCCCGCTTTCCCCACTTCTTCCACTGGACTCTCCAGGCATTGTTTGAAGAAAGGGAAGGGTGTGGGACTAAACGGTAACCACAAAGAAGACAAACCACTTACCAATGGTGAAAAAAGCACCCTCAAAAACGTACCGTTGGAGAGAAGTTAAGCACAGCTGAACCCAGAACCCACAATATTTCTCTTGCCCGGAACCAGAAAGATCTTAGTGTCTATTTTCTCACCTCAGATATTCAAAAAAATCTGCAATCTCATCAATTTGGGAGTCCACTCCAACGAGGCAAAGAGCAACCTATTCCCACCTGCCTCTCTCAACTCTTGTTCATGTGCTTCCCACAGAGTTTGACCCAGTAAGTCCACCCAAAGAGCAGAAGCCCTTCCTCAACTCCCCCACTCCCATCCCCACATCACAAAGGTAGCAGTGATGCCGTCTGGCTGTCCACCTGGCATCCCTCACTCCTGCCATGAAGTCAGTCCACCTTATCTCCCTATCTTACAATTCCCTCTCCTGTTCTAGTTTCTAGACAATGGAAACAAAATGACTAGTTCTCTTCTTTTGGTCCAAGGAGTAAAGACTAATAGAATTGCCCGCAATATATTACAGTGCAGTATAAGGTAGATAATTGATCAACATAATTACTTTTCCCCTCTCCATTTTTTTCCTAACCACGCCATTCTCCTCTACTAACTTGATCCATCTGGATGCAAATTTAGCACTAAAAATAGAAGGACTTATCCAAAGTTACAAAATGCAAGAGGAAAAAGCCAAACCCAGCTCAGTGCCCTTTCTATCATGTCATAACGTAAAACTGAAAGGATTTCAACGGAAAGGTGATTGTCCTTGACTTTGTAATCCTTAGAATGAACACAAAATGATAATTCCAGAATGGATATACATTCAAGAGTGGCACCTTCCACTTAAATATCTTTCTAAAGCATTTAAAAAATTTTACCTTTTTCATCACACACACAGAGTTTTCTATTCCTAGCAGTGGAATTTTCCTCCAGAAACTGTATCACTCTTCTCCACATGGAGAGAGTAAAATTAACACAAATTTGGGCCCCTTTCCCAAGCCCTACCTCCACTTAAGATACAAGAAGGATGAATATAATATTCTAAGATACTCTTGAGAATCCAGTAAATAACTTTATAACTTGCTTTCTTCTCTGGATGGACCAACACTCTCCTGAAGCCTTGTAGTCTTGAGTCTGATAAGTTTGACAGAACTTATCAGAATAAACAGGACAATATTGGTTAGTAGAAAGAGTACTAGTCTTGGAGTCAGAAGGTCGAGTTTTGAATGCTGGCTCTGTTATTATGACACCTAGGTGATCTTGGGCAAGTCACTTAAACTCTTTGTCTGTACCTCAGTTTCCTCACTTGTAAAATGAACCAGTTCAGACCACCTTTAAATCCCCCATGATCCTCAAAGTCAAAAGAGAACAGCATTTAAACTAGAAACCCTGACGTCAACCAGAACAGATGTCTAAGTTCAGCACGTGAAATTTAGCCACAATTCACATTTCTATCACGGCGCTATGAAAATACACAAAAAGCTTTCCCAACAACCACCCATGATGTAAAGATCACTTGGTAAAATCTTAATGCAACATATTATGGCTAGTACCTTACACAATCAATGCACCCTCGTGATCATTTTGGCTCTCTAAGGTGTTGTTTACAACAGCTATCCCTTCTTATTTTCTCCTTTTACTGCTCTCTCTTTACTCTAGCTTCTTAAGCTACATAACTCCTCCTATCAAATCCTACACATAAAAAGGGACTTGGTCAGAAATCTCTGAGGATAAGTCCAGGGGTTATAGGCAAGCGGCTAGTGGAAGACAAAAGCAGCTTTCATCTCCTTCTTGCTGAACTGCATCTTGGGGGGAAAGAACTAGATTCTTACAAGATAAAGGGACCCAGAGTTGCCAGTGACAACTGCAAATGGAATGTCTTTTGCTTCCTAGCCCCTTCCTAATATGTGAGGAAACTACAAAAATATACAGGGCAGGCAGAAGGAGGAAAAAAAAAAACCACACAGACAAATATAGGATACTTGGAGATATCTGTCACAGAATTCTACAATTCCCTCTTCTTTAATAGAAGGGGACACAGGGAGTCTCATTCTGAGTGACTATTGAAAGACACTGCCATGACCTGCTAAAAGAGGTGAGAGAAGAAAATAGATTTCCCGGACCCGCTCCAGGATATTCATTCAATTCAACACATTTTCTCTTGGTCTATAATTGGGACATTCTAAGCTTTTGTGGGTCTTGTAAGTACTCAGGAAGGGGAGAAGGTGCTAGGAAGCATTGGCAAGGGTGGAAATGAGAGGCGCCACAGAGAGTTTTAATTACCTAAAAAACAACTCCCCACAAGCCGTGGCAACTTTTGAAGACACAGTGAACACAGTGATTCTTCTCAGAACTGAATCTTTGAATTGGCTTCCATCCCATTCAAGAGCCAGAGGGCAAAGCCATGCAAATAATCACAAGGAGAACTGATAGATCTGACCTAGATCAAACATCTGGTCAAACTAATACACCATCAACACTGGTCAGGCTAAGAAACACCATGTGAGGAGGACCTTATTTAAAAACTCCAACATTAACCATTCTGAATGCCATGCTCAGAATAAACAAAGTTATCTACAATTAAATATTAAAAAGAACCATCACTTAGAACCTGCTTCAAGGCAAGAAGAATCAAATGCTCTTGGACCTTAGGGAGACTTTCTGGCCCTATCACTCTCCATCAAACAAACAAACCCCCCCACATTACTAGAAAGACTTCTTACATTTTACAAAAAGCAGTGACTTTTCTTCTTCATCTTTAATCATAACACATTTAAGGAATGTGTAAGACAGTCTTAAGTGCAAATGTTAGTTTGACATGCTGAGTAGAAAAAGCAGGCTGATAATTATGTGACATTAGTGGCAAGGTGTCACACTACAAAGCATGGAAAAGAAAGGCATATCAAAATCTGCAAGCATACTCAGGAACAGACTCCAATCTTCCTTCAGTTTCAAGGACTCTCTAGAACTGGGAAAGGTTGGCAAAATATGTAAAGAAGCCAGCAGGCTACACGTGTTGCCTGGCCAAGGGGCAGAGCCTTTCAAGAGCAGCAAGTATAAATAATAAGCAATAATAAATAAATAAGACAATCTCTGGTACAAGTATGACTACTATGAGAGAAGTCCCCTCGATAGTTGAGGATCTCCATGCTGAAAAATCTAGAGGAAGCTGAAATAAACTCAACACATGGGATTTCTTGAAAGAATTAACAGTTGCCAAGGAAAGCGTCCTAAGGAATTGGAATGCTGTCAAGATTAACTTAAGAAGATGGAATGGTGTGGCTTAAGGAAGGAATCTTCAGTTTGAGGAATACACCAAGTTTCTCAATACAGGGTCTGAGAATCCACAAGTGGTTTGGTCTCTTCCCTTTGCTTTATCGGTGGCACGTGGCACACTAGTAAGATGTCTTTCACATAAAGCTCTTGTGACTGATTCAGACAACCTGGTTTCACACCCAGGAATTGTCCGATTCTTTCCCCATGTCTTCTTTCTTATATTAACAAGTCTAAAACCACAAACATTTGGTCTAATCATGCCAAGAAAATCAGGTCACTTCTCTTTAAATGTCTGTTCTGAGCATGTAGATGAGTAAAATGCATACCAGAGAACAGAACCTCAAAGCAGGGGAGGGGAAACGTCTAGTGGTTAAGCCTGACACGTGAGGGGAAGTTGGATGGTTTTATAGAGGCTGCTAAGTTGTACATAGGCTGTTCCAAATTGGATTAGGATAGCAGGCGGGGGGAGGGGAGAGAAGGGGGAAAAGTAAAGGAGGGAAAAGGAAAGATGGGGAAAAGAGAAGGAAATGGGAAGAGGAAAAAGGGAGAAAGGAAAGAGGTGATGGGGGAGAGGAAAGAGAAAGGAAGAAAAAAGAGGAAAGGAAAAGAGAGAGAAATGGAAGAAAAAAGGAAAAGTGAAAGAGAAAAAAGGAAGGGAGAGGTAAGAAAGAAATGGGGGAAGAGGGAGAAGGGAGGGGAAAAGGGGAAAGGGAAGAATAAAGGAAGGAGAAGGTAGAAAAATGGAGGGAGGGAGAAGAGAGAAAAGGAAAAGAGACAAAGGGAGGTTATGGAGGAAAGGGAAGAAGGAAGAGAAGGAATGGGAAGCAAAAGGAGGTCAAAGAAATGGATGAAGGTAAAAGGAAAAGAGGGGTGAATGAGGACCGATGTGTGGAGGACAGGTAGGGAGAGACTTTGCAGATTTTGACTACATGGAAACTACAATTGAAACATTAAGTTATTGGACCTCAGAAAGAGAAGACAACTACTCACCTATCTATGGCTTCCACATCAAAGCAAAACCTCTTTTCAATTGAGTCTGTTTTCCGTCGTGTGCATGATTTGAGAATGACTGATTCATCTTCTCCCTAATGAGAAACATAAGGAACATGAAATGAGATGGAGATCTTGGGCCCACCTCTCATCTTCTCTAAAATAAACACTACACAGAAACCTAAACACTCTTTTGATCTTAATTTGCAAATACATTCATGCAAACATTAGTAAATGAATGATCAAAAGATCTTCTGTGGAAGTGACTATGTCTAATTAAAATTCAAGTCAAAGGTACCTCCTTTGGAACCTTAATTATGGGCTGGAATGATAGAGAATGATGGAGGCTTAGAGCTAGAAGGAATCTAAAAGGTCAACTAGTCCAACCCCCTCAACTAACAAATTGATTAACACTAGAAAAGTTAAGTGATATGCCCTTCAGTAATAAATGGCAGAGGTGGGATTTGAACCCAGGTCCTTCGGCTCCAAATCCAACACTCTTTCCACTGTACCTTGCTGCCTCTCAATGAAATGACAGGGAATAATTTTTCACTGGGAATTTAATATCAAGAGGATACTGGAAAGGCCACAGTGCAGTGGGTCTGACATCAAAGGACCTGGGTTCAAGTCTCAGCTTTTCTACTCAATGAGTTTAGGCAAGGCACCAAACCAATCTGGCCTCAGTTTCTTCAGCTGTAAAATGTAGAGTTTAAACAGGATAATTTCGGGTCCCTTCTAGCTCGATATTTATGAAATTGTATGTTAGTTCTAGCACCCAGAAATTCTAGATCTCACTGCAGTTTATAAATATTGATTTGCTAACTTTCATTATGACCTTGAGTGGTAAAAAAGAATAAGCTTTCATTTTTAAAAACTAAAAACCAAAAGAGTCAGATCAATCAATCAATCAACACTTATTATTAAGCACCTACTCTGTGCTATGCACTAGAAACAAACAACCCCAGTGTCAT
The DNA here is from genome assembly GCF_900497805.2 of Vombatus ursinus. NCBI lineage: Eukaryota > Metazoa > Chordata > Mammalia > Diprotodontia > Vombatidae > Vombatus > Vombatus ursinus. The sequence continues at coordinate 39,333,360 of NW_020954641.1, forward strand.
CTTCTTATTCTATCCATTTTATCCAAGTCGCTTTGACCACAAATGAAAACCATTATACGTTATACGAGTCACACAATGCCCATGTGTTAAGAAATGGTCACTGCACCAGAGAAGGAGTCCTGTACATATGGAAATAAATGCTGAAAATCAATTTTATAATGGATTGACAGAGAATGTATGTAGCACAGATAACAGCAAAGAAAGGAAAAATTGGACAGACAGCTTTCAGGGACAGAGTAGGGTTGGGTGTCAAAACAGGAAAGAAAAAAAACCACACACTTGCCTAACTTGCTGATAGAACATAAAAAGTCTTGACAAACTATACTCAAGGTAAGATAAAATTTAAAAACCTATTTCTTGATACCTTGTGGAAGGATCATCACTCAAAGAGAAGGGTCAGGAAAAAGGCAGCTCAAAAGACAGCTCCTATCTGCAAACCTTCTTTTCTCTTGATCTCTTTTGATTTTTGCTTTTTTTATGACCTGATATTAATTCTTCGATTGAATTTATGAACATGGAATTAGGTAAAGCTCAAACCCAATCTTTTCCTCCCAAAGGTTTTTAATGAGTCCTTAGCAATTCTTCAAATGGCTCTGAAAATACCTCCTCCTCCCACAGAGAGTTTCCTGGGTTCTAAAGGAAAAGATTTAGTAAGTGAGCTGAATGTCTGAGCAGGTTGCAGCTCAATGGACAAGGAACAGTTCCCACTTTCCAGGCTCATTTGGTACATTCCTGTGAAATGGAAGAAAATAGGAGAACTAAAAATGGCACATAATGTGGGTGGAGGACGGGAGCTAAGGATGAACGCACCAAATCAGGGGAGTGCCATAGAGGTGATCTGTTCAACTACTGAGAGCTAAAAAAGACTGGCAGAGTCAGAAGAAATTGACATTTTAAGAAATTCTTAGCTAAGAAATGGAGAGAAGATCAATGAAAGAGACAGACATTTTCTTCTGCCATAAATGGATGATAAATGAGGAAAAGTACATAACGATAAACAGAGGGCTGGGATAAGCAGAGATGTAGAAAAAAGCAAGAATTCCAAAGGAAATAGGCCATAAATGGCTCCTCAACATACTCTTTCATTAAACCAGTTTATCACTGAGGGGCTCACAAGAACCATTACATAAAATATACACTGTTACTGGCTTTCCTCTCTGTGGGGGAATTATACTATATATCAGATGGACTAATGGGGGTTGCCCATTAGATCCCAAGGAAAAATAAATCAACAAACAGAACTGTACATGGATTCACTTCTCATAGATTTTATTTCATCCCTCCAAATCCCAGTCTCGTTTGGCTCACATATTATTCAGACCCTATGTTTTGGCCTCTTTAAGCTGCCTTAAAAGCAGTCGCCAAAACTGTCTACTTTCAGAGGACATCTAGCCTCATCATCCTCTTCTCAAAAGCCTATCCTCTCATGTACCCTGAATCTGCCTGACCTTCACATACTGGTGGTCTCTTTACCAGCTGATCCCATAAGAGCTCATGACTATTACTAACTTAACTGCCCCATGGTGTACTCCAATTGCTCCAACTAGGCAAGCTTCCTTCTCACCCTCTTGTTTTGCACAATCTGTAACTCAAACTTTATGCAAGGTCTATCCTTCTAAATGGTTTGTCTAAGCAGATAGGTAGTACAGTGGAAGAGTGTAGAGCCTGGAGTCAGGAAGACCTAAGTTCAAATGCAGCCTCAGACACATACTAGTTGTGTGACCCTGGGTAAGTCACTTAATCTCTACCTACTTCCATTTTCTCAACTGTAAAATGAGGGTTATATCAGTAGCTACCTCTCAGGGTTGTTGTGAAGATCAAACAAGATATTTGCCAAGTGCTTAGCACAGTGCCTGGCACTTAATTAATCCTTCCTTTCTTCTTATAAATTCCTACCATCACCACTATTACTCTTCCTCATCTCATTTGCAGCAAGTCAAAGCTTCTTTCACTTGGTCTACATGCTTTCTGTACCATGTAGTAATTCCCTAACCCACTACTAGCATCACAGAGCTCTAAAGCCTCCTTGGTTCCCCTCTCTCGACCCATCTAAATCTTTCTACATTCATATCTCCAAACCAAGTTTTGTCTTTTGTTCTTTTGCCACACTTTAGTTAGAGAACACACCTCACCTTTGTGTTACCTAGCACCATCCCCAAACAGCCCACAAGAGTTTCACTTTTTTTTTTTTTGGGAGAATTGCCTAAGACAGACTTTTGTTACTTCTCTGCCTGCTAAATGAATTATCTGCTCAAGCTCCATAAAAAAGTTATGCACAGAATTTTATTGCTATAGTCTATAGTGAACACCCATTCCATCCATGGTGAGAAGCTGATTATCAGTTAAGTCTCACAACCCACCCAAAACTACAGGTATAAGGTTAAAAGAAATGAGATCAAATCTAAAGGAAATCACCTCACCACTGCCCCCCCCCAAAAAAGTCTGCTCTACCAAAGGTGCATTAATGTGCCTATTTTAACAACTTTGAAAGAGTTAAGAATACTGATCAATGCAATGGCCAAACACAATTCCAGAGTACCAAAGATAATGAGTGTCACCCTCTTTTGTTTTAGAGAATAAGACGTACATTTTTGGACAGAGTAATATAGGAATTTAATTCCTACCCCACCACCTCACCACCACCACGACCACCTCAATCCCCCACCCTTCAACCCCTAGCCCCCAGGCTGAAGAAAAAAAAAAAGTTGTTTCTCTGAAAGCAAAAGGAAAAAAAAAATAGAAAAGATGCACAATTAAAGAGGGAACAATGTAAGTTTATTCACCTGAAATCCTTTGTGATTAACCTCACAGAGATTTTCAAGCAAATACATTCTACTGAGGCAAAAAATAATGCTGTCCTTTATGCAAGAAAATGACTACGGAGGCATGTGCTTTAACTTGCTTGTCCAGGCATGGAAATGTTGCTCTGCCTTCCAATATCCTTTTGGCAAAGGGTACAGGGTTGAGTTGGCCACGGAATAGGGTAAGCTAAGTAACCTACATAGGGATCAACTTCATGGCCATGGTGGCCAACTAAACACCACCTCTAGAGAGCTAATATGATTTAAAAACAAACAGACTCACCCCCTTTCCTCCTGATTTCTGGTCAAAGGGCACCATGGTGATCCTTTTGGATTCCCGCTGGTATGTACAATAGTGCTTCACCCAAGAAGTGCCAAAGTGACCTACAACAGAACACCTTCTTGTAAATCTTGTACAGACCTAATAAATGCTGAAAACCACAAATTAACATTATGTTGTATTATATTTTTATTTATTTTATTAAGCATTTCCCAGTTATATTTCAATCTGGTTCCTGTCACCCATGGATGACTCCCCCTGCTGCTTTATTTACAGAAAAACATACATATTCACATTCACAAATATAACCCTCTGTTTCAGACTATAGAAGTTTCTCTGCCATAGAAATGAGACCAAATCAGGTAATTATTTCATCTCCACTCCAATGAATAGATAATATTCAATGTGGATACACCCTTAGGCAGCCAGATGGCACAGTAGATAAGAGTACTGGGCCTACAGTCAGAAAGACTTTAGTACAAATCCAGTCTCAGACACTTACTAGATATGTGACCCTGACCAAATCATTTCACCACTGCCTGCCTCAGTTTCTCCATCGGTAAAATGAGGATAAAAGCACCTACCTCACAAGGTAGATGTGAAGATGAAATGAAATATTTGTAAAGCACTCTATGCAAACCTTTAAAGTATTATATAAATGCTACCTGTTGTTACCATCACCATCATCACCATCATCTTCACTACCAACACCACTACTCCTACTCCTCCTCTTCCTCAAAGAATGGAAATCACAGCCCATCCATTCCTGCCCATATTGTATGACTCATGTCCATGTCCTCCCATAAAGCAAAAATCAGAAACACTTCCTGGTGTTCCTTAGGGATCAATATAAGATTTTTCCCTCCAAGTCATTAAACTGTGTTTTTTTTTAAGATCTAAAAGTACTAAGGTTTCCTTGGGGAATTCATTCATTCATTGGACATTTACTGAGCTTCAATGATGTGTCAGATGCTGTACTAGTACATTGCAAAATTATTAAATTAATTCACTTGGTTGCACATTATTCCAGTACTGATGTCTCCAGTTTTCATTCCCTGACCAAAGAGAAGATCGGGTGGGATAAGATTATGCAGCCACCCCCAGACTTTCCTCCCCTAGGTCTCCCTAACTTGGAGTGTGCCTCTTCCATTCTCTGCACAGCCTCTCTGCAGTTATTTTCTGTAGCAATAACTTAAGTTGTAACATTAGAGATGCTCCCTGGATCCTGACCCCAGATTTCTACTTCACCTGGACGTAAAGTAACTTTAAAGAGATAAGAAGAACAATCAAAGAGAACTCCTTGGCTATCAGCTACCTCTTTCTTCCAATCCTGATAAGCCCATTTCTTTCAAGATGCAGGAACCCTGGAAGGTCTCATGACCTGGGTCTCAACCTCTCGATTCTCAGCATTTTAACCCTCTTCTCTTCATACTACAAAGTAGTCTCCATGGACTTCTTACCCTCTGCAATCTGATCTTTAAAATCATTGGAAACTTGGAAGTTCTGAGAAATCTCACCCCCAACACCCCCCCCCCCCCAATCAATTGCCATGCATTCTTCTTTCTCACACAGCCACAACCTAAGCTTGGGCCTTCATAACTTTTGGCTTAAATAATGACAGTAGCCTCCCACCCGGTCTCCCTACCTCACTCCAATTTCTCCCCATTCCAGTCCATTCTCCACACAGCTATCAAAGCAATTTCCTAAACTGGGAGTGATGTCACCATTGCCCCCACATTGAACTCCAGTAGCTCTCTATAACCTCCAAGCACAAATATAAACTTCTATGTCTGGCACCTAAATCCTGCTGTCACAGCTTGGCCCTATCCATCTTTCCAGATGAATTACACATTATTCACCTTCACATACACTCTACAATCCAGTCAAACTGTCTTTCTTACTGTACCTCACACTGGAATAAAACTCTAGCTTAGGTGTGGCTTAAATTAGGTACCTAATTTGAGCATTACAATAACTGTAAAACAGGTTCTATAGTTATTATTACCCCAATTTCAGAGAAGAGGAAACTGAGGCACAGACAAATAAAGGGACTTAACCCGTGGCCATATACCTAGGAAATGTGAGAGGCAGAATTTGAACCAAGGTCTCACTTCATGTCGAGCAACCTATATAAGTATTTGCATGGGAATTCCTTTCAGTATGTCTTTGAACTCGTCAGGGTATGTATTCCCTCTATTAATACAGAACATAATCTATTGTGGACATAGACATGGAAGGGACATTAGCTTATCTAGTCCAATTCCTCCATTTTACAGATGACAAAAATGAGGCTCAGACAGGTGAAGTGATTTTGTCTGTCCAAGGCCACACAAATAGTCAGTGGAGACCCTCTGACTCAGTTCTTTACACTGTATTTTAGCTTTTTAGGCTAATGCCTTTTTCTCAAGTATTATCTCCTATTCCTCCTTATGTGCTATGTTTTACTTAATTTGGACTGTTTGCCAATTTCCAAAGTTAAAAAACAAAACAAAACTGGGCTGAAGTTCTAAGCTCTATCATTTACTGTAAGTATAGCTTTAGTAAATCATTTCCCCTCCCTTGGCCTCAGTTTCCCTGTTTGTAAATGAGACAGTTGGAAAATATGGTTGCTAAAGGCAGTTTTTGAAGATTTAACATTCTCAGTGATGTGACTCCCAATGGCTTTCCTCTTGACAGTCTCTATGCCCAGAAAGCCCTTCTCTACCAACATTCCCCATCTCATTAACAACCACTGAAATCCTACTCACTCTTTAAGGCACAGATCAATGCTGCCTCCTCCATGAAAACTGAAAATGATGCCTCAAGTCTAGAATTGAAATCTCCCAACTCTATAGCACCCCAAGTTTACAGATGCATCTGGGTGCTGCAGTGTAAAAATCACTATATTCTTTCTTAGGAAACCTGGGTTTGAATTCTGCCTCAAATATTAATTTAACTATGTGACCTTAGACAAATCAATTCATCCTTCTGAGGCTCAATTTCCCCACCTTCAAAATGCAGATAATAATTTTCCCCTAACTTAACTCTCAAGGCTAAACTGCAGTCAACAAAGTACTTTATGAGGCAGCCAGGTGGTTCAATAGATAAGGGTTGGACTTTGTATTGGGAAGACCAGAGTTCAAATGTTACTTCAGACACTTCCTAGCTGTCCGGCTCTAGGCAAGTCAATTAACCTTTGTGTGTATCAATGCCATCAGCTGTAAAATTAAGATTGTAATAGTACCTACCTCCTAGGGTTACTGTGAGGATGAGACATTTGTAAACTGCTTTGTAAGCCCTAAGCCTTAATAATAAAAAGTTCCAATAAAAGTGAATGATCATGTCTACTCCTAGGTTATAAGTCCTTGAGATGGGGGTCATGTCATTTATCTCTGAAAACACCTCAGTTACATTCCATATGCTGTCAGTAACTTACTAAGAAGTGACCAAACATTGACCTTCAAGCACCAATCCTCTCTGTCCTCCTACTGATACATTCAGAAGAGCTGCCTACACTCACTGCCTCCAATTCACCACCACCTAATTCTCAGTCTCTTGAAATCTGTTTTCCGACACCACTCTACTGAATCTACTCCCTGCACAAACTTCCTAATTGCTCAGCCTTGCACTTTTTTATCAGACTTCACCCTTCTTCAACTTTCTAACACAGTCAATCACTATCTTCTGGAGACCTGGATTTTTCTACTACACTATTCTCTTCTGTCTGATCACTCCTCCTCAGCTTACCTCACAACCCCTAAGTAGAGGTGTCCTATAAGGCTGTGCCCTGAACCGTCTTTTCTTCTCTTCTGAAATTCTCTTGGTGCATTATTCTCACCTCCACAAATATGTCTCCCACACCTAATTAGTCCCACATACCCAACTGCCTTCTGGATACCTCCACCTGGACATCCCATCAGCACTCTAAACATAACATATCCAGAATCAAACATCCTTTTTCCTCCTGAACCCACACTTCTCTTTTCTTCCCCAGCTCTTTTGTAGGCACTCTCATCTTCTCCAGTCACTTATTTTAACTTTAGTCATCCTTGACTACTCCCTCTCTCACCCACATATTCAATCATTTGCCAAATCTAGTCAATGCTAACTTTAGAACACCACTCAATCCTATTTCCTTCTCTCCATTTATACCACCCTTACCCTAGCTTTGCTCTGAAGTTGATCCTCTCCTTTCTAAACTATTTTCACCAGACCTGGAGTTAGGAAGACCTGATTTCAAATCTGGCCTCAGATATTTACTTACTAGCTGTGTGATCTTGGGCAAGTCATTTAATTTCTGTTTGCTTAAGAGGCAGCTAGATGGCTCAGTGAATACTGTGCTGAGTTTAGAGTCAGAAAGACCTGAATTCAAATCTGGCCTCACTTAACTAGCTGTGAGATCCTGGGAAAACCATAACTTCTGTTTGCTTTAATCCACTGGAGAAGGAAATGGCAAACCACTTCAGTATCTTTACTAAGAAAATCCCATGGACAGTATGGTCCACGGGGTCACAAAGAGTCTGACATGACTGAACAACAACAATTGAATAAGAACCAAATATTTGCTCTTCCTTCATAACACATTCCTGTCTGAGGGCACAACGTAAACAACGGACCCGTAACTAACCCTGGTCTCGGGCCTCCTTTGCCTGAATGCTTTTTTGAGCCTCTCATTCAAAATTCCCCCTTGGCAGCATCTTGGAACATCTTTCTGCCAAAGTGTCATTGGCAGATTCCCACTCTCCTCCAACACCCGCCATGTAGTGAAAATCACATACGTTTCTCCTGGACATAGAGATAGCCCTCCATGGTGTAAGGACTAATGGTCTTGTGTTCGTGAGGATTCTCCTTCATTTTTTTCATCAGTGACTCCACTTCTGACCTGGTACCTTCAAAGCGATTTCTTGTCTATAATGAAAAGCAATTTTACTTAAATCAGAAAAATTTAATCTTTGGTCCTGTTTCCCTTAATCTGTAAGTCAGCCTAATGATTAAGGGTGCTTGAATCTATGTTTGTTTTTAAAAGAAGGACAAGACTTCAAAGGTCCTAAGCTCTGTAAACTACCAGGTCCCCAAGACTTAGGAGAGAACAAAAATAAAAATTCAGGGTAAAAGCTACACAACTGAGAGTGGATTGGATTCCATTTATGGGCTTTCTTCCTAGAACCTTTTGGAGTTAAATTATTTTTCTCTTTATTGATTTGCTTAGCAAAGTGCCTGGCACACAGCAAGCACTTAATAAAAGCTTTAATGGGCTAGAATATAAAGATCACATGAGCAAAAAGAGAATAGTAATGCAACCATAACATGGGAAGGGTATACTAAAGCTTCATTTATTTAAGGCAAATGATCCTAATTAACAAATATGTCATGAAACTCTGAACTAGTAACCCACACCTGGGCAAATAACCCAAGGAGGTCAAACAAAGAAAAGTCCCATATACATCAAAAATTGGAAACAAAGTGGGAGGCCCATTGGCTAGGGTGAGGATTGGGCCAAAAGTGGTCTATGAATATAACTCCATACTACATTGCACGGTAAGAAATGACAGCTATGAAGAAATCAGAGAAACATGGAAAGCCATCTATGAACTATACAAACTGTTACAAGCAGGCCAGAAGAATAATATATGTGACTATAATTATGTAAATGAAATGATGAAAGGTAGTTGTAATCTGATTGATCACAATGACTAATCTCAATCCCAGAAAACAGAAATATACTCCTAGCTCTCAGTTGAGAGGGAGGAGAATACAGGTGCAGAAGGTCTCTTCTACTGTCAGGAGAAGCTGAAGTGTTGACTGGTTTTGCTTAACCAATTCACTGGCAAAACTAGGGGAGATGAGGGAAATGATCACACAAATGGGAAAGGTAAGCAGCACAGTGGATTGAGCACTGGGTCCAGAGTCAGGAAGACCCAAGTTCAAATCCAGCTTCAGACATTTACTAGCTGTGTCGCCCGGGGCAAACCACTTAACCTCAGTTTCCTTATCTGTAATACAAGGATAATAATAGCACCTACTTCCCAGAGTTATTGAGAGGATCAAATGATAAAATAATGGTAAGGAGCTTGGCACAGTGCCTGGCACCGTATATAATAGGTGCTATATAAATGTTAGCTATTAAATGACATGGAAATATTTTAAATAAAATAAGGGGAGGGAGGAGAAGAAACGCAAAAGCAAAATAATGAAAATAGGTCTAGTAATGAATTTCTGCAGACTTTACTAAGAATTAAAGGCCATGGGGAAGAGGCAAGAGCCCCTATCCTCATCACTATCCCTCAGAAGAGCAAGGTGATATGTAGCTACAGTAAAATGGAAGTGCTACTACTTGAAGAATTTCTGATGCCTTTTTGAGAGATCGAAAAAAAAACTGGCAGCAATACCTCCCCCAAAAATAAAAGTTAGCTGTGCTCTAAAAGAACGTCTAAGAGGCTGATGTCCTAAAGACGTCTGTCTCTCTGCTGCCCACAGAGAACAACTAAGACCCAGGCCAAACATAATCTGGATTCTGTTTTCAAGGCAGTAAATCTCAGGGCAGGACACATTTTTTTCTTTTCTCTTTCCTTTTTTCTTTTCTTGTTTTGTAATCAATTGTCTTTAATTGCCTCACTTTCTCCAAATACACTCACTGGAAGGCAAAGACACCATACAAGTTGCCCCTCCCATCCCAAGGCCTTGGTTCTGTGTCCACTCACATTCTGTATGCTGATGGTCAACTGTGTCTTGAAGTCACTGAAATCCTTGGCAAGTTCATAACCATGATGATAGAAGGTGAAGAGTCCCTGCAGAAAGGCCAGCAGCTGTAAGGGAGGGAAGGGAAAAGGGAGAAACAAGCAGGTTTAGAAAGGGAGAACATCTCCATGGAGCTGACTCAGTGGCAGCAGGAAATTCTAATAAGAAAATCACTGCCTTCTTAAATGGAATACCAAGATGAAAATCAAATTACTGTGCCAAAGAGCCCTTTTAACTTCGAGGAAAAAAGCGACACATCCATAAATGTCAGGAGAGGGAATGTTTTCAAACACCAAGAATGTTTAAAAACTAACCTTCAGTTTAAAAAAGGCTAGCTGCCTAGTCTTCTCTTAAAGTCACCAGAAAAAAATAAACAACTGCATAAGATCCTTTCATATTGTACTATAATGTTCTATAACCCTTCAGGAGAAATTTTTTTTCCCCCCACTAATATCTAACCTAAGTTCTCACTCACCTGCTGTAAGGAAATATAAGTGAAGTCTTGTCCTGCCCTCAGGGAATACACAGACAGCTAGGATTTTTCTGTTTTTTTAGCGCACAATTTTTAAAATATCCCTTCTGTGGAAAAAGGGAATCTACTAAGGAAGTAAGGAGGAAGAGGGGGAAAGAACTGGATAGCTCACTTAATCAGGGTATAGGAAATGAAGAGTAGACATAGAGGAAGGGGTGGAGGAATCAGGCATGAACCTCACTTTGAACCAAAGCAAAGGAGAGTTGAATTCTCATAGTCTAATGACAGGATTTTTAGCTGCTTTCTCTGAGAAATGTTTGTTATTCATTCTCTCTCATTTTCTTTGTCTCTGTCTCTCTCTCTTTTTCTCTCTCTCTGTCCCTGTCTGTCTGTCTCTCTGTCACACACACACACACACACACACACACACGTATGTTTGGCACCGAAATACATTAAACTAAATATGGAAACAGATAGGCAGAGGGGACAAGGAAGAGAAGGGTTTGAGAAGGAGGATAAAATCAGAAAGAGTTAAGTAATAAGCAAAGCACACTCTAACTAGAGAAGCTGGATCCTAAAACAAAAACGAAATGGAAGGCAAATACATAATTAAACCATAACCATGAATGTGAATGGCATGAACAAAATATCCCATCACAGATTGGAAACTGAATTCCCGCCAGCCTTGATTTCTCCAGGCTAAACAATGTTCCTTCAGACTTTCCAAACTTCTACTTTAAGTACTCTAGATTTTGCTTCAGAGTTACATGCCAAAAGGGAATATCATCTTATAATAAAAACCTAAACAAGACTAAGATGAAAGATTACATCAGGGACATCTCACATGATCATACTCTTCATTTAGATAAGAGATATGATTTTTTATTTTTTAAGTATATTGGATCACTAAATTGCATTTCACTTGTGGTCCACTATTACTTCCTGATCTCTCTCAACGGGATAGAGCTGTCTCACTGTGTATTATTGCAGTTACTTTCCCTTCCTTAAAAGACTGATGTATTTTAAAACCCACAACTAGTCAGCCTAGCACATTTTACATATGAGAAAAATGAGACCTACAGAAGTCAAATGACTTACCCAGGATGACACAGCTAGTAAATGATAAGGCACACATTTTTCTTAATGGGTTTTAGTCTCTGTGAATCCACCTAATTCTCTGACTATATACAGCAACCCTATAAAGTGTTTCATCATTTCTGATCCATTAAGTAAATGTACAAGTCCTTGAGTTCAAGGTCTCCGAAAACCTCAGTGCTTAGAATAGCCCCTGAGATGAGGCATGTGCTTAATAAATGCTTGGTGATTGATGAACAACAATGAATCATATGCTGCTGGTGGTGTTCAGGGATGTGGGACTAATCTATAGAAAACAAATTCTTTCAAGGAATCTAGGCATCTTGGTTAGTTTAGAAAGAGATGAATCACTTCGTACCATACCCCAACAGGGCCTCCTTAACCCCCATTTTCAAAACAGGAAAAAGAACTGTGTCTAAAAACTATAGGCCAATAAGCTTGACTCAAATGTACTACCTTCCATGTTCATGAACTCTGAGATTCCCTTATCTGATCACAATCTGCTGTCATTCCACTTCTCCCCCTGCCTTACAACCTCAAAGGCTATTTTTCATCTTCATTATGACCTCCAATTCCTCCACCCTGCCTCAGTTCTTTCCCAAGCCATCAACCCTTCACTGGCTGTACATGCCTCCCTTACCCATCTTGACCCCTTGGTGAACCATTTCAGCTCTATACACTATACTACACTCTAGTCCATTAGGCACCTTATTCAATCACCAATCTTACATTGCAAAGCCTCAGGCTTACTGAGGCTTACTTAATTACTCCCACCACCCTTTAGATGTGGTCCTACTTATAATGTTGCTGAATGAAGCTACAGAAAACCATGAAAGCAAGCTGACTGGATCCACTCTCAATTAATGCTACATAATCTCAAATAGGCCCCTCACTATTGTAATATAATCTTTTTATACCTCCCTAATTAACTCATCATGCCACTAATTAGTGGCTCTTTCAAACCTTTTCATCCCAGATGCCTTTTGCCACTATCTTCTCCTTTATCCCTATCTCACATAATGACATGGTCCTTCTCTTTTCCAAGGAAAACCCCTGTACTTGTACAAATGACCCCATTCCTTGCCATCTTCTCCAACAGATAAATCCCACTCCAACTACTCTTCAAACACGAGTCTGCTGACCAGGACTCATGCCCACAAACATGACTGTGTTTTGTCCATTCTCCTCCCCCCCAAAAAAAACAAACCTAACACTTAACCCATCAATCCCTGCTAGCTTTCATCCCACATCTCTTCTTCTCCCCTGTCACTAATGTCCATCAATGAGGTCAAGAATTCCCTAAAGTATAGATGCATTTGGTATGTTGACATTCTGCTTAATAAGTATATTAACATAAAATGAATTTTGTTCATTGAAAAAATATTAATTATTTTAATAACGAAATGTATTTTCTTCATCATCAATCATTCAAATAATTACTCCAAAACGAATAACAAAGGAAACTCAACTTACTTTTACAGAATAAGCATCAAGTACCTATTTCCAAAGGATGTGCTACATCCCAGGCACGTTCCTAGTCTACTCTGAATCTATTAGCCCACATAAGTGTTGCAATCTGTTGACACGACAAGACCCACATCCATGGAGAGACTTCTCAAAGCTAAGGCCTAGCCCCTCTCTACTCTATTTCTAATGATGCCTGAAAGGTAAAGGGAAGTGAAAGGAACAGAAACAGAAGGAGAGATAAACCCTACGTTTCTTCACCTTCATCATTCCCCTCATCCTAAGCTCATTAAATGATACTATATAAGTACAGAAGCCAAGACAATCAGAGTCACAGAAAATTCAGCTGGAGACACAGGTCAGTGATAACTCCTACAAAGGGAGAGTACCTACACTGAAATTCCTCTTAGTATGGAACAGACTAATTAAAGTGCAGCTGTCCAAAAGCAGCCCATTTATAGTATAATCTGAACAGTAGGTTTTCTTTCCTGCCTCCACCACCACCAAAAGAGTGCTGGTCTCACCCTTTTTCATTGTTCTAGGAAAGAAGTTAACAGTAGCCAACAGAAAAACACTAATGAGGAACTCTAATTAACAGAATCCTCTAGTCCACTGGAAGACAAGAGTAACCACAGAAAACTGTCTCCAGCTCTTAGCTGACATGTACATTTAATTGCTTCTGTCATCCTAAATTGGAAAAATCATTTGCATATTTTTCCTATCCATCTAGACCCCTCCAATGCCCAAGGTAGCATCCTACATTTCTTTTCCCTTTCACAGTCACACTTCTAGAGAAAGCTGTCGGTATTTATTAAGTACCTATTACATTCCTGGAATTGTGCTAAGTGCTAGATACAAAGACCAAGAAGAATAACAAAACAAACATAAACATGGATAACCCTGTGTATGGAGGGAGAGGGAAGAGAGGGAAGAGAGGGAGGAGAGGGAAGAGAGGGAAGAGAGGGAGGATAGGAAGAGGGAGAGAGAATGTGAGAGAGACAGAGAGAGAGGGGGGAGGGAGAGAGGGAGAGAAAGAGAGAGCGAGAGAGAAAGAGAGAGAATGAGAGTGAGAGTGTAAGGCAGTACAGGCTCAGCAGCACTTTGGGAGGAAATCAGCTGGGGGAGTGGGAAAGAAAGAGAGAATTTATTCTCCCCTCCTCCCCATTGGACATGAACTCTTATCAGTGACTTGCCCAGAAGGAAACACTCCATCCTGCAGTCACAGAGTTCATCAGTTGGTGAAGATTCCATGTTTCGAAATCTAGCCTTGATTACAGTCCATAGGTTTTCAATGGAATTTAAATCAGGTAAGTTCCTATGTCATTGAAGTACATGTATTTCCATCTCTTAGATAAAGTTCCTAACTTTTTCATTATGATTGCCTTCCCCCTTCAAAGTGCTATAAACGCCAAAATTTTATTTTCTTTCTCTCCTCTCACAAAACTCCCATTCTCAAGAGGATATTGGATTGAGTAAAGAAATTCACTGTCAAGTATGAATGATCAACAGGCCCAACCCTCTGGAGAGTATTTACATTTTAAAACAGGAGCAAATTAATTCAAGAGAATCTCTTGTTTACAAGAACCAGCGAGTCCCCTTCTCATATCTTCATCATGGATGCCTTTAAGTGGGTGAGTAGATAATTGTCATAAAGTTTTCTAGGAAATATCAAAGTAGATATATGAGTCAGTAGTTATGAATATTCCCTAGTTTGTCTTTTTTTTTGGTAGTAACAACGAATTCCATATTTTCCCCCAAGCATTTGGATATTTTTTCCTCTTTTAGTTATCTCAAGAATAAATCCCCCAATCCCCTTAAAATCAAGTCATCTCTCACATGGAGCTCCCCTATGTATAATTGTTCCAATCTGCTCTTCCTGTCCTTGTTGTCTTTTATGACCGTTTCTATTTCCTCAGGCTGTTTATCTATGGTTGTGATTTTAGATTCTGAATGTGCTGGATTCTTTATAATTGATGAAGAAAAGAGCTTGTCCTTGAAATGCTTAAACATCTTTTGAACTTTCCTGTTTTCAGTCTGCTTATTGTCTTCCTTTCCATTTTCACCCTTGGATTCCTTGATTGGGATCTAGATGATCGGGACTGGCTAGGTCTCTCACCAAGCTTCCTGTGAATTTGTTTTTCTCTCCACTGCCTCTCACTATTTTACAAGGCAAAACTGCTTCTAATCTTCCACCATCCTCCTCTATAAAATGTTACTGAAGAGTTTATATTCTAAACCGGTGTTGCCTTTGGCTGCCATATCCCTGCACTTGGCAAGGAGAGCAAGTGTTTGCTGGCTAAAGCTTCTCCCTGAAACAAAGAGCCATCTTTATAACATCAATATTCTTCCTGTGATGCCATATGACTGCAAGTGAAAGGATACTACAGTCTCCAAAGAATTAAGAGCTCTAGGTCATCCAGAGGACAATGGAGAAGCATATACAAATAGGCTGCAACACATAACCAATGAAGAATTATTCAGAATAAGCAATGTGAAGCATAGTATTAGAGAAAAGTATGCCTAGAAAAGGAGGTGGAGTGAGGTTACACCAGACAGAGAGCCAGTGTAACCTGTGCAATGCCAAGACATCTGGAGGAAGGTTCCTATACATTGGGTAGATGCCTTGTGGAAAGGACATAAATAAGAACCGTACATGACAAGATGAGGATAGGTCATAATTTATATAATTAGATATTTATGTTGATGTGATCAAAAGATCATCAAATTATGGAAATAACTCTAGTCATCATGCTCTAAGGTTCTACTTGACATATGAAATAATTGTGAATATGAATTCCAAATTGGCATGGCATAGTGAGAAAAGTCAGAAGACACTGATACCATTTGAACAAAGATACCAGCCTAGGGTCTGCACCAGAAATCCCATACTAGCCGGATGGTTGTACAATCTGTAGTGAGAAGGTACTGCAATGATACCTACAGGACACAGTGGGCAATAGTGGAATGGAATTTGAATAAGGGCACATCCAAATGAAATCACCAACACTAAAGAATTGTATAGGCTAAGGGTTGTTTTCCCCCCACGCTACATGGCTCATTCAAGCATACAACCATTATAAAATTCCTACTACATGCAAAATTCCACATAACCCAATGTCCAAACTGCCCAGTTCATGACAAATATGTTGCTAGGAATCACATTCCCCAGTTGAAGGATGATGAGAACTAGATTTTCTTATTCTCTTGAATTACTATGTGAAATAAGTGCTTTGAGAATTCACTCTAGGAAAGAGAAGGGAAGCTTCTATGTTTCACCCTTTTCTTCCTCCTACTTCTTCTGTCTCTTGGTGGTAGTGTATTGTTTTGTTGAACGAGTTGGAAGTATATGCTGGTTTTTTTAATAAAGGAAGAGCACGTTCACGGTTCAGAAAGGTGTGAGAGAAGTTGAGGGAGAATTGATACTTTGATGGCAAGAGAAGAGTCAATCACCTCAGCAATCCTCCATTAGGAATAGTGTTTATCTCACGCCAGGAGCAGAACAATATGGTGCACAATGTCATTCCAAGGGTCACCAACAGTCCAAGTTAATATAATTATCTGCTATGGAATACTGATTCACTATTACCTTAGCTAGGATGGGAAAATTGTGCCACTCCACTTCTTCCCCAAAAAATGTAAAGTCCTTTCCAAACCACTAATAGTCTCCATACACCCTTAAATATTCAGTATTTACTCACAGGCTCCACGAACTCAAACATCTTCCTTTCTTGGACTTCCTGCACCTTGAAGACATACTCAAGGGAGACTTCATAAAAATGCTGCCGGACCAGGTCTACCTGGCTGTCTGCCTACAAAGAGAGGATACGAGAGAAAATCAAAAATCACTACCCAATCCCATTTACCGGTGACGAAAGAAAAGGTAGCATCCCAGGCTCGGCGCTCAAATGAAGAGGTAAAAAGGCAGTCGACTGCTCACCCTCACAAAGAGATCCAAAAAGTTAGACTGGGTGAAGTGTTAGTTCTTAACCTAAGGTTTTATATCACACACACGCAC
>NW_020954641.1:39350213-39369637 GCF_900497805.2 Vombatus ursinus
TCTACGGTACAAAGGGGGAGTCAAAAAATTTTACACAGATTTTCCAGATCATGGGGGTGCCATCCCTGTAATCCCTGCAATGCGGAAGGGATAATTGTACATGTTAGGGTAGTGTCTATACCTGTGATTTTACTGGTTAGAGGGAATACCTGCCGAGGAAACTTCTTATCAGTATGAATCGGAGCATCGGAAGGAAGAAGTGAATTCAAATACAGCCTCAGACACTTTCTAGGGGTGTGACTCTGGGCAAGTCACTTAACCACTAGTTGCCTCTGTTTCCTCATCTGTAAAATGGGAGTAGGTGAGGATATTGTGAGGATAAAATGATATAATATTTGTAAAGTGCTTTGCAAATTTCATATTGTTTGTTTTTTTTGCTCAGTCATTTTTCAGTCACATCTGACTCTTTGTGATCCTATTTGGAGTTTTCCTGGCAAAGATACTAAAGTAGTTTGCCATTTCTTTCTCCAAACTGATGCAAACAGGATTAAGTAACTTGCCCAGGGTCACACGTATTTGAGAACAGATTTGAATTCTGGAAGATAACTTAGAAAATTAGAAAAAATTTATACATCTCTTAGCCAAGAAATATACTAAGATATTATTTACAAATCAGCATTTCTCAAGGGTCACACAACCAATATTTATCAGAGGAGGAAGCTGAGTCCTAGGTCCATATCATATTATACTATGTCATATCATATTGTATTGTACTATTTATTCATTCATTTATTAATAAATAAATAAATGAATGAAAGCCTGTACCTGGTAAATTGTCAGTTTTCCTTCAAGACTAGTAATCAGATTACTTCTACCTTTCAAATTCAATGTCCATATCCTTACCCACTGTGAACACACACATTATATGTATGTGTGCATGTGTGTGTATGCCTGCACAATGAAATGTGTCTATATCTATTTTCTATCATTTTAACAGCTGATATACATATGACTCTGAAATGTGCAAAATGGTTTATATTCTATTCTCTCATTTGAGCATTAGGACTCCCTGGGTAAGTGATACCTTAATTATTATACCCACTTTAAAGATAAGGAAATGGAAACTCAGAAAGATTAAGTGACTTGCCCATGGGCACACCGCTGGTGTTGTCAGAAGTGATATTGGAGTACAGATGTCCACACTACATGTTGACCACCTAAATACTGCATGTATATAGACCTATGACTTGTCCAACTACAGGCATATATGACAGGCATGCAGATGTAGGTATAATAAAACTGCTACACCGAGGTCTGATAAGGTAAAAAGAGCCAACTGGGAAAAAGCCTAGAAAATATTTGGAACTCTCCTGGCCAAGAAACAGACCAGGACACTCTGGTACCACATTCCCTGACTGTTTCTATGTATGTCATTACATTGAAACTACATTTCAACAATAATTTTTGTCAGTCAAATCACTATTTTTCTATAAGAACTAATGCTATTGTGCTAGGAAACAGAAAAAATTTCATTTTGTAAGAATACAGTTAAGCCATTGTATTTTCCATAATGTATTTTGATGAGTAAGACCAAGAAGATTCCCAATGTAAGAGGGACTACAGATAAACAAGCACACTAATTCAATGCTGTGAACTGATCCAAACACCAAGCTAGGGGGTGCTATGGATACAATGCTAGTCACAAAGGTCTGAATTCAAATTCTGCCCCCAGACTCTTACTAGCTGTGTGATCCTGGGAAAGTCACTTTACCTCTCAGTGTCAGTTTCCTCATCTATAAGAAAAAGGGATAATAATAGAACCTACCTCATGAGGTGACTGTGAAGATCAAATGAGTTAACTTTAATGCATAATATGAATGCTAGCTATCATCATCATGGAAAAAAATCAGGAATGGCTCAGAAAGTGACTAAAATGTCCATTCCATTTGACCCAGAGATTCTGCTGCTAGACACATACCTCAAAGAGGTCAAGACAAAAAGAACTATCCTCAATACACTAAAATATTTATCGTAGCTCTTGTTGTGGTAGCCAAGAACTGGAAACGAAGCTGATGCCCACTTACTTGGAAATGACTAAATAAATTGTGCTACATTCTTGTAATGGAATATTACTGCTCCATACGAAGCAATGAGAACAAAGACTAAAGAGAAAAAGCCGATTTCTGCGAAATGATGCAAATCGAGTAAATACATGCAGGAAGACAAGACATAATGACTACCACAATGTAAATGAAAAGAGCAAAAAATAAAAAATAAAAATCGAACACTATATAATTGTAATAATCAAGTCTGTCTTGAAAGAAAAGATAGGAGACCAAATGTTCCTCCCTTCTCTGTAGGACTGGGTGACTAAGGGTGTGAAATGCTGCATTTATTCTAAGAATCCACTGAGGTTTGGTTAGTTTTCCTGAACTGCTTTTCCTCTCCCCTTTTTTTCTTTGTTAGAAGGGATGGCTCTCTAGAGGAGGGGAACAAGGAAAGCCGATATTGGGAAATGAAAGTCATGTCAAAACAAAACATATCAAAAACTTTTTTTAAAATTTGTATAATTTGCACAACTTTACTGTAACTGTATAATTTATAGTAAGCCTTCGCAGTCTTGCAAAAGAAAGATCCCAGAAGTAGACTCCAACCTTCTGCAGAAATACCAACCCCATGACCTGGCCAGCTGTGTGAGGTAAGACTCCCACTATATTAAACACTAGAGTATGTTATATTAGAAGATGAGTTTATCAGTGATGCTCTTGAAGAGGTCAACTCACTTCAGACAATGTTAGCAACTTCTTCCAAGAATATACTTTAGAAACTGTACATAAAAGCTGGGCCAGAGAATAACTACGGAGAAAAATAGAAATGAAAGCTCCTAGGGAAGCAGAAGATCTAAGCCAGAAGCAGCCATAGAGATTACCTGCGTTAACTCCTTCATTTTACCCCCACCTCCAAGTGTCCTCGGGTACGCTTACAACATTTCTTAAATGCATGCCTTTTGCTCCACCCTGGGGCAGACCCTCATCACCTCATGCCTGGACGATTACCACAGCCTGCTGGCTGGACTCCCTACCTCAAGTCTTTCCTCACTCCACTGCATCTTCTTTTTGGCTCCCTAAATGGTTTTCCTAAAAAACAAGTCTGACCATTTCTTTCACTCACACACACACACACACTCACTCTATCTCTGCCTCTCTCTGTCTCTCTCTCTGTCTCTCCCTCCCCCCCCACCCCCCCGCCCCCGCCATGGCTATTCCCTCCAGGATCAAATACAAATGTTCCATTTGGCATTTAAACTCCTTGGCAATCTGACCCCTTCCTACTTTTACTCCCCATTCCAATGTACTCTATCCTGGGCTCCTCGCTGCTCTTCACACGTGGCAATACAACTCAGAGGTCTCTGCCCCATCCCTGGAATTCTCCCCTACCCAGCTTTCTGCTTTCGGAGGCCTTTCCTGGCCCTCCTGAACTACCAGTACCTTCCCTCTAAGATAACCTTCCATTTACACCATATATATGTAGCTGTTTGCATGTTATCTCCCCCAGTAGAATGGGAGCTCTTTGAGGGCAGGAAACATATTTTTGCCTTTCTTCATACTCCTAGCACTTAGCACAGTACCCAAAATACAGTAAGCACTTAATAAATGCTTGTTGACTGATTGACAAATGAAGAAACTAAAAACAAGACTGCTACTTGGCCAAGGTTACACAACCAAAATAATAATAATAACAATAATAATAATAAATGCTAATAATAGTTGGGATTTATATGGTACTTCCTATGTGCTAAATGATATGCTAAACACTTTACAATTCTTATCTCATTTGATCCTCACAACAACCCTGGGAGCTATTATTATCCTCATTGTACAGATGAGGAAACTGAGGCAAATACCAAGTAACAAATGATATGCCTAGGGTCACACAGCTAGTATGTGTCAGCGGCCACATTTGAACTCAGGTCTTTCTGACCCCAGGTTTAGCACATTACATATTATATCACCTCACTGTCCCTAAAATGTAACAGATTCAGCATTCAAACCCAGGTCTCTGGCTCTAAAACACAAGATCACTGGTGTAGAGGTGGAATAAGCCTTATGTGTCACCTAATACAATTTCTACATGTTAGAGATGGAGAAAATAAGGTGACTCTCTTAAGGTCATACAGAAGCAAGGCCAGGATTCAAACCCAGGGCTTCTGACTGCAAATTCTGACTCTTTTCTCTTCCATTACAACTAAGAGCTTTTTCTAGGGAAAGGAAAGGAAAAGAATAGGAAAAAAGGGAAGGGAAACCCATTTTAATGCAAACAAATATCTAAGAGAATTATATCACAAAGTTCAGAATTAGACTCC
Organism: Vombatus ursinus; assembly: GCF_900497805.2. Taxonomy (NCBI): domain Eukaryota; kingdom Metazoa; phylum Chordata; class Mammalia; order Diprotodontia; family Vombatidae; genus Vombatus; species Vombatus ursinus. The sequence continues at coordinate 39,354,517 of NW_020954641.1, forward strand.
ACAGGAGGGCTCAAACCTATCTGTTATAATAACTGTGTTGAGAGCATTTCAGCTGGGCCAATGCCATCTCAGTCAACATCTGCTAACACTGTCTTTAATCTCTTCATAGCAGGAGCCCAATTCCCTCACAGTTATTGGCACACATACCCCCTCTGCTGTACATCTTCCCTCCCTCTCTCCTGGCAAACTGACTGGAGCACCAGAAAAAAAAAATTTAAAGGCATTCTGCCCATTTGCAAAATCCTAAACTCCAGGGTGGGAAATGCCCTACTCCTGCAGGTATAGAGCTATAAGGAAGTGTCCTGTAAGCAAAAAGAATCAATCTGTTGTGATTCTAAAGATCAAAGCCACCTTCACCCACAAGACTTCCAAAGCATCCCTTCTCATTTGATATGCATCCTCGCTTTTCAATGACTGGCTACCGGCTCTTCTAGAAAGCGGCTACTTATGAAAAAAACTCCTAGAGAAAAGATTCCAAACCAGTTATCTCTTCACCCTATCATCAGTTCTCTACCTTTGAAATGATTACGGACAAGGCAACAGAGACAGAGAACAAGGCCTACATAAAATTGAGTTAATGTCTCATGGTATGATTTGATTGGGATGAGAAGAATTTCCTAAATTAACATCTGCATTTATTTACCCTGTTAATTACTTTGTAAATCTCAAACTAGGAATTCTCAGCACGATTTTCTGTATTTTCCTACAAGAAACAGTGATTTCTCTATTTCTATAGTTATAAAGTAACCAAGACACATTTTAAGACCACTTGTTGTCAGATATCTTATAGAAGGGATTTTCAGACAGGCATAATTCAATTGGATGGTCTATCTGAGGGCCCTTCCAAATCTAAGATTCTATGATGTCTAGACCTCAATGTGGCTCCACTACTATCATAAATTACTGGTTCTCAATGCCCTAGGAGGTATGGGTGGTATCCTCAATGCAACTAAAGGAATGGAGCATATTTCCAACTACTATAACCCAACTCATATTGACAATAACATAATATTTATTAGGTCCCTATTACATGCAAAGAACTCTGTTAGTAAGCAGAGAATATAGAGATTAAATATACATACATGCACGTATGCACAAATCATCACTTCTCATTCCAGCTGTATTCACCAACTGTACACACACACACACACACACACACACACGCTCACACACATAAGCCATGACCTCAACAAATGAACAAACTACAGAAGATAGACTGTAATCAATCCAAAAATCCAGACCAGCAGTTTAAACTTCTTTGCGTCCTGGGACCCTTTTGACAGTCTGGTGAAAAGTAACTCTTTTCAGAATAATGATTTTAAAAGCATAAAATATATAGACTACAAAGGAGACTATATTTAAATATAATTATCGAAATATTTTTTAAAGACAAGTAATGGGGGTAACTAGGTGGCGCAGTGAATAGAGTACTGGCCCTGCAGTCAGGAGGACCTGAGTTCAAATTCAGCCTCAGACCAAACACTTGACACTAGCTGTGTGACCCTGGGCAAGTCACTTAACCCCAATTGCCTGGGGAAAAAAAAAAAAAAGTAAGTCATTTATAAAGCCCTGGTCCATAGCAATATGTAGGGTAAATTAGAGGATGCCCTGTGATCTCCCACCACCTTGCCCTTACTTCTGTCAATCCCAATTCTTTCCTCCAAAGACCTACCGAATTCCTACAGATATGACAGGCCTTACTCATGTCAGCTCTTCCACAAAGCTTTCTTTTGCTGATTCCCCTCAAATAGTAATAATGGCCCTTCTCCTTCTGAACTTTACCTAGAACACTGTATGCCTACTCTAATGAAATATTAATAATAGCTATGATAAAAGTTAATACTTACAAACTGCTTTATATATTATCTTATTTGATCCTCATAATAATATTGTGAGTATTATTATCTCCATTTTATAATTGAGGAAATTGAGGCTGAAAAAGGAGGTGAAGTGACTGTCTGCTATGCCACTTGGCTGTCCCATATACTATTCTGTATCACAGTTGTTTGTATAGGTGTTACATGCCACCTACTAGACTATAAGCTCCATGAGGACAGGGATTGTGCCCCATCTAAATTTTTTCCCACAGTGCTTGTTGGTACACCAAAGGTGCTGCTGGTAGAGTTTCCATCACAGATTTGAGAGCTGGGAGGGACCTCAGAGAATATTCAGTCCAATTCCCTGACTTTGTAGGTGAGGAACCAAATTCAGAGAGGCAACTTGGTATCATGGACAGGACACCAGACCTGAACTGAGGAAGACCTGGAGTGTCTGACCTGAGATAGCCTCAGGTTTCTGGTCTATAAAATGAGGAGAATAATAGCACCTACCAACCAGGGTTCAGATGGTGCAATATGTAGAGTGCTGGGCCTAGAGTCAGGTAGGTACATCTTCCCAAGTTCAAATCTGACCTCAGACACTTACCAGCTGCATGACTTTGAGATAAGCAAGTCGCTTAACCCTGTTTGCCTCAGTTTTCTCATCTGCAAAATGAGCTGGAAAAGAAAATGGCAAACCCCTCCGGCGTCTTTACCAAGGAATCCCCAAATGAGGTCACAAAAAGTCAGACACAACTGAATAATGACTGAACAACAAAAGTTATCTAAATATTTTTAAAATAAATTCACAGACTTCAGGTTAAAAATTTCTCATCTAGTCTGACCACCTTCCTCACAAACACACACATACACTGGACACAGAAGGAAACTGAGAACCAGTGAGATCACATTGTTAGTAATAAGTAGTCAATGGAGAATTGAAACTTGGGTCGTGGAACTTCTACTACACTGTGTCACCTGGGATTTTTTTGGCACCAAGTTTTGCCAAGTGTTGTACACACAATAGAGCTCATTTGATCCTCACACCATCCCTGTAAAACAGATGTTGTTATTATTATCTCCATTTTACAAATGAGGAAACTGAGGCTGAGAAAGGAGATTAAGTGACTTGCCATGGGATATATAGCTAGTTAAGAATCTGAGGCATGACTTGAACTCTGGTTTTCCCAAGTCTAACACTCCTACCCTCCATACCACTAGCTGCTTGGAACCAAATCTTAGGAATAAGAATGTACTTCAGAGATCAAATCCCTTTCAGGATTCACCCTCGATTGAAATGCCTGAGATGCTTTCACTTGCTACCACTAGATGGCAGTGGTAACCAACAATTCTGCCAAAGAAACCACCTCAGAAGCAATTTTTCCAACTTTGTAATGGTTTATTTTAAACGCCTCCTAGCCACAATATATGATCAATACAGTGTTTTGCCCTGAGAAAAAAAATCACGCCAATCAACATGCAAGAGCTACCTATTCTCAGTCTGAGATTCACTGACAGGCTGAACAACATTTCTTCCCTTTGTTATTTCTGAAGACAATAATTAATGATAATTAACATGTATATAGGTGCTTAATAAATGTTTATTGACTAAATGGCTAAATATAGCACTTAATAATGTTCCAGGCACTGTGCTAATTGCTTTACAATTATTATTTCATTTGATCAATACACAGTTAGTACTCTGAATGTTCAGTGTCCTCTTAGGACCACATGATAGATCACCACTGTCTCACACCTTTTTTGCTCATGGCCATTATGAAGCTAGGCAGAGGCAGCTTGGTGGTACAGTGGATAGTGCCCTAGACCTAGAGACAGGAAGACCTGAGTTCAAATCCAATTGCCTCCTGCACTTAACAACTTGGTGACCCTGAGGAAGTCAGTTTTCTCATCTGTAAAATGGGGGTAATAACAGCACCTACCTCAAAGTTGGTATGAGATAATATTTGTAAACACCACCTTGCAAATCTTAAAAGCACTAAATACTAGTCATTATTATAGAATAGCTAATCACCATCCAATTCCTTCTCTCTGATATATCAAAGCCTGAGAACACTTCTCTTTGTTCCAACAACAGCACTATTAGGAACACAGAATCACTGCTTTAGAACTGGGAGGGATCTAAGATCATCTAGTCAACCCCTTTTATAGAAGAGGATGTGGAGGCCCAAATAAATGAAGGGATTTGGCCTAAGGCAACTCAGCACGAGGGCTAAAATGTGGGGAACAACTGATTTAGGGAATACTGTCAGTCACTGGATGAAATCCACAAAATGGGGCTAGTTCAACCTCTCTTTTAGAGAAATAAACACGTACCTAGCATGGTCCCATGAACCTATAAGGCGAATAATGAATGTTTGTTGCCAGAACATATTTTTTTCTGATAGGAAACATGTATCTGACAAAGAGAATTTACGTAAAATCAGTTATGTGTAAAGCACAGTGTCTAGAACACAGTAGGTACTTAATAAATGTTTACTCCCTTCTTCTCCCTCTAGGTAAGGGAAGGGAAGGGAATAAGCATTCATATAGCATCTACTATGTGCCAAGCACTGTCTAAGTGTTTCTGACGAATACGACTTCATTTAATCCTAACAACAACCTTAGGAGAGAAGTGCAATTATTATCCCCATTTTACAGATGAGGATTACACAAACTAAGATTAAGTGATGTGCCCAGGGTCATGTTTCTTGGCTGGATTTGAACTCAGGTCTTCCTAACTTCCTAAGTCCAGGCCCAGTGTTGTGTGCACTGTGCCACCTAGCTACTTGAATTTGAGCCAGGGAGATCAGCTGGAAGGCAGTTGTCTAAGAAAGAGATTATGTGACTTACCTACCTGAGGTCACACAGGTGGAAAAGCCAGAACCGAAACCCAGGTCCTCCAACTACTCCACCGTGCAGTCAGTAATCTTTCTACTCCCTCCCATTTTGAGTTCACATTCTCTTGTCCGGGAACCACCCTAGCTACATGGCAAGAGGCTTCTCATATGCCAGACAGCTGCAGGACCATGAATTTCTTGGCCACTGTATCTCCAACTTACACACAGGGAACACTCATCCTGAAGAATCTCAGAATTCTCAAGTGTCAGAAACTATATGGAAGCAGGCAGGGATGGTTTAGGTGCAGAATTATTACTATTAGCTAAGCAAAATGCTAATAACTCACCTTTGTATAGCATTTTAAGGATAACAAAGCATTCATGTCTCGAAAACCCCAAGAGGTAAGGAATGCAGGTATTGTTATCCTACGGGTTCAGAGAACGTAGGTGTTTCCCTGGGGTCACACAGCATCAAAGGTAGTTTTCAAACACAGGTCTGCAGACATCAGGGAGACTAATTCTTACTAGGATAACTTCCTCTTGGTTTTTGATCTCAGAGTACAGCCAGCTGACAAAATCAAGGTTGGCAGCTAGAAATTAAATAGTATTTACACATGGAGAACTAACAGTTGACTGTATAAATACTGATTTCAGCATGGTAAGATCAATGACTTCTGGATTTTATTGATCATTCAGAAATGCCAATGATTTGTGTGGACTGGTTACACACTATAATTGTGCTGAAGATATTGCTTCCATTAATATTTAGTTGACTCTTAAGGGTTTTCTAGGTCCACCATTTTTATCATTTTGTTCCTTTCTTACCTCTTCTCCCTATTAATCTCACCCTGCCTATGGGTTGATTTGGGTTTTTTTTTTTTTAAACAGTTATTGTAATTAAAAATATTTATCATTTGGTGGCCAAATCTCTAGAATGAGCATCCTAGAATTTGGTCAGGATACTCCTCAAGCAGCACGTCTAGCCATCACAGTCGCACCATTCATCATCAATCATCAGGCCCATGAATGACTCGTGATTTATTAGCAATTATGACCTCAAAAACCACCAAGAAGAGGGAACTGTCCAAATAACCCAACTATATAATATGCTTCTGTCTAAATCTTATAGAACTTAACATCATAGGATCATAAAAGGACCCATTAAGAGCATTTTACAAATGGGGAAACTAAGGCTAGAAGAGATTAAGTGACTTGCTCAGGGTCACACTTGCCCAGGATACACACAAGTGTCTGAGACAGGATTTGAACTCAGATCCTATGTTACCTGAGAAGTATGAATTAATTTCATCCATATATGGCCTCGCAGACTACCTCTAGGATAAGGAAATGGTAGACCTTCTTTTGTATCTCCAACAGTACTGCTTTACACAGTAGGCACTCTATTCTTGTTAGATGATGGTAGTGAATTTATTTTGTGTTTTTTTTTTTCATTTTGTCGTCAAAAGTTCTTAAAAACACGGACAGATGCACAAAATAATAAAGAGTGAAATGAGATGAACCAAGAGAACACTGAATACAACCACAGCAATACTGTTTTAAGAACAACTTTGAGTAAATAAGTAATTTTGACTATTATAAATACGCAAACTAACCACAAAGTTTGTATGAAGGAAGACGCTATCTATATCCAGAGAAAGAACTGAGAGATAGAAATATGTATAGAATGATTTTACATATATAAACATATTTCTTTCTAAAGGTAGCTAGCCATCTCTAGGGCAGGGAAGGAGGGGGTAGAGATAAGGGGAAACCAAAAAGAAACTTACATGATAACTTTATTATATATTTAAAAGGAATAGCAAGTTGTACATAGCAGATTTGCTGTTTCATGTGCAATGATCTTTTTTTATTATGCTATGTTATGGAAATGTTTGTTTTATTCCATAAATTAAAAAATAAATAAGTAAATTTTTAAAAGACCTCAATCAATACAGGATCATAGATTGAGAGCTAGAAGCACTCCAGAAGTTATCTAGTCCAACCAATTCATTTTACAAAGGAGGAATTGAGGCCACGAGGTTAAGTGACTTGTCTAAGATCACACAAGTGAGGTGGCACAGTGGATAGAGTACTGGAGTTAGGAAGGCCCAAGTTCAAATCTAGCTAGCTGTGTGAACAAGTCACTTACCCTCTGTCTGCCTCAATTTCCTCCTCCGTAAAATGAGGCTAATAGGACCTACCTTCCAGGGTTGTTATGAGGATAAAATGAGATAATATTTATAAAGCTCTTTGAAGACCTTAAGGTATTATAAGTTACTGTTATCATTACTGTTGCTATTATTATTATCATTATTATTAAGATCTGGGATTTTAACTCAGATCTCCTAACTCCAGCTCTAATTTGCTAGTTGTTCCACACATAAACTAGATCAACTCTCTGTATTACCATTTCAGAGAAGAGAACTAAAGAATAAAGCAAGAGACTTAGCTCATGGATATTTAGCAAAGTGGATTCTAACTAAGCAACCCCTGAAATCATCAGATCTACTGCAGACCAAGTACTCAGCCCTACTGCCTCTGATGAAACCTCTCAGGATAAAATTAATTATCATTAATTATCACCGTGCAAGGAGGAACAGAATTTAGAGATGAAGTCGGGAATCTACCTTCCGCATTCATGCTAACAAGGAACAGGCAACACAGTCAAAAATTCACCATGTTGAGCAGAGAGGTCAAATTGTCATTCCACTTGAAAGAGAACAACCAAAAAATGATACCTCCTTGGGCTCAATCAATAGTCAAGCTTTGCTGACTCTCCCTCCCCAATATGCCTCATACCCTTCCTTTTTTCCCCAGACACTACCGTAGTTCCGGCCTTCATCAGACAACTGCCTTCCTAGCTCTCAAGCTGAAGCAGCTAGGAAGCACAGTGGATACAGTAGTAAGCCTATATGTCTCATCTCCAGACATTTGCACAAGCTGTGTCCCATGACCAGATTACATTTCGCTCCTCTCCTCCAACTCACGGAATCCTTTTCTTCCTTCAAAACTCAGCTCAAGGTACCACCTCCTAAAGGAAACTCACCGGATTCCTCCCTCTCCCCAGGTGCTCACATCGTCCCAGAAATTCCTTTCTAAACATTTTTATTTTGTTGTTTCCCTATGTCTCACACTCCCACTGCTGCACAGGAATTTTCTTCATTTTTGTCTTTGTCCCCCTAGAGGTTGGCACAGAACAGGAGAATGTTTGTTGCAAATGAATGCAAGGAATGTAACTTCCCATGGATCACATCAAATGCTTAAAAACAGCAACTGATCTGTGGGAAAGAATCAATCAACAAGCAATTATTAAGTGTTAGGAATACAAAGTCAAATATTAAACATTAGCCACTGGTCTCAAAAAGCTTACATTCTACTAGGGGATCTGATTTAAATGCCAAAGTATCCTTAAAAAAAAAAATAGATCTACAACAACCAGACCCTATGAAAAGACTGGTATAGGGAGAAGATATTTTTAAGGCACAATATCTGGGTTTTAATGAAATAATGTTGTGAGGAAAACAGAAAGTAAGATTTTACTTTAAAAAAGAATTCTCATATTATTAAGGACACGGTCATTCCATATCACTAAAAATCTAACAGGACTTGCCCATAGGAAGTTAAAATATGCCCCCAAAAGATTAAAGTATATCCATCTTTCATCTGAAAACCAAGAGTTTCAATGACAGCCTTACCTCATGAAGATGAGCTTCCTTCTTCTTGGAAGACAAGTTCAAGTGTTTCTCCAAGACACCACAATACTTCTCTGTTTCCTTATCATACTTCTTCTTGGCATCCTATCAAAAAATGGAGACATATTGCAGAAATAAATGCAGCCTTGACTACTACAAACACTTAACTCTCTTTCCATCTTTATGCTCCCCTTTCTTCCCACCTAGAACTTCTCATAGACCACAGGAGACAAGCAGAAACCCCAGGCTCTACAAACAGCATTCCTGGTCATGAAAATACCATAGTGTATTCCTCTCTACTGAGGCATATAAAAGGAGGTAAAAACGGTCCCTGGCTTCTTAAAGCTCAAACTATGAATTGAGGAAGGCTCCAAAATAAAGCTGATAGGTGGGGAAAGGGCTGTGTTCGGGGGAGGAACAGGCTAAGGGCCAGTATCTATTGCTGCTAATCCGTCATGATTTTGTTTTTTCAGTCTTGTCCTACTCATGTTTGTAATGCACTTTAGCACAGTGCCTAAAATATAATAAGTGTTTAATTCTGATAAAGTGTTCAGTCATTTCAGTAATGTCTGATCTGTGTCACCCCATTTGGGGTTTTCTCAGCAAGGATACTGGACTGGTTTGCCATTTCCTTCTCCAACTCATTTTCCAGATGAGGAAAGTGAGGCAAACAGAGTTAAGTGACTTGCTCAGGGTCACACAACTATTAAGATGAGTCTTCCTGACTCCAGGCCCAGCACTCTATTCACTGCGCTACCTAGCTGCCCACCTGTATCTGATTCATTCTTTAATTTTATTCAGCTCAGGGCAAAATATTTTTAGAAAAAAGAGTCAGAAGGGTCAATGAGGTGCAGGGTCCTGAAGCCAGGAGGATCTGAGCTCAAATTCGGCCTCAAACACTTACTAGCTGTATGACCCTGGGCAAGTCACTTAACCCTGACTGCCTCCCCAAAAAACAAAAACAAATAAATGAAAAAGAAAGAAGGAAAGAAGGAAAGACAGAGAGAGAGAGAGAAAGAGAGAGAGGAGTCATAACACCAGGATTCAAATCCTCTCAGACACATACATTCTGGCTGTATAACCCCAGAGTTAAGTCAAGTTCTTACTGCCCCAGGCAACTAAGACTATAAATTGTAGAGAAGGTAGTCATCTGTATTGGTAAAGGGAGTTTCCCCATTGGGAGTATCCTATACCAAATAAATCACAGGTTCTGTGAACAAAGCTAGAAAACAGGAACTTTCATATTTTTAATGGCATTTTTATTGAATAGGGTCTAACACTATTAGTCATTCAAATGTGTAAAGAAGGAAGCAAGAGGCAGGGAAATTTTGGCACTGGCATGGCAACCAACAATTCATTTTCTAATCTTGGGCACAAGCCCAGATTTTTGTTTTTTCCTTTGTCTATCTGATGACCACTGCTGTTTTTCCCCCTGTGAATCAATGCCCATGACGGAAAAAAAGAATTCCCAAATTATCCCAGAACTCAACTTTATTCTCCAGGGTACTCAGACATGAGGTAAGGTGAAGCCCACCCTAAGTAGCAGGAAGTAATGTTCTCAAACTGAAAATGTTAATGAAATTTTTAAATTAATAGTAATTTTTATTATATTATTCCATTAATAATTGGTTGAATAATTATTTAGTGATTATTACTGAATCTAAAAATAATGAGGCAGCTAGGTGGCACAGTGGATCTGGAATCAGGCTTCAGGCACTTACTAGCTGTTGGCCTCTATAATGATAGCAGCTACCTCCTAGCTTTGTTGTGAGGATTGAGAGACACTGCTTGAGAGAAACTGATATTATACTACTATAGAATTATACATATTATACTGCATATATACTATACTACACACATTATAATATGATACTATTAAATTAATAACTAATTATTAATTTGTGATTCACCCTTTTCCTCTTACTTCTGTTAAAACCCATCTCCTGAAAAGGTCAGCAAGTCTGGGAAGGGCATGGCAGAATGATGAGATTTGCTGCTAGCCTTCAAGGCAAATATGCCATAGTTGGGTGGGACTCCACCCAACTGGGAGACCTAATTTCTGGTTTAGAATTCTAAAGTCCAGTCTGGGTGAACCGTTGCATGGAGGAGAAACACCCAGTCCTTGGCAACTCAGCTCAGAATGAGAAAACTAGCTAGAGACGTCTGGATGGAGATGGCTTCCCCTAGCCCAGATGCCTTGAGGCTGCTGATCAAGCAGGAAAAGAAAAAGACTTTTAGCCCACCTCTTCATTAAACGTCCACTAATCAGGGTTGAATTTCATTTGTCAGAGGCATTCCCTTTCAGAAGGGATTTAAGGAGTTTCAAGGTCTGCACTGATTGCTGGTTAGCCTAATTAATAAATTGATTAATTACCCAGAAACTCTGTCTCTCAGGGTTTTTATTCATCTCAGGATCAAATGAGATAATATTTGTAAAGAACTTAACACAGTGTCTGGCACATAGGAGGTACTTAACAGATGCTTATTCCATTCCTCTTCCCTCCATCACTGACACACTTCACAATTCCAGGTCTACTCCTTTTGCAGTTGTTGGGTCCTTTTTCAGTTGTGTCCAACTCCTCACGAGCCCATTTGGGGTTTTCTTGGCAAAGGTACTGGAGTGGTTTGCCATTTCCTTTCCCAGCTCATTTTACAGATGAGGAAACTGAAGCAAACAGGGTTAAGTGACTTCCCTGGGGTCACATAGCTACTAAGTGTCTGAGGACAGATTCAAAAGCACCAATTGAGTCTCCCCAACTCCAGGCCCAGCACTTTATCCACAGTGCCACCTAGCTGCCCATTCATTTAGACCCTAAATAAAATAATCAATAAACCAACAAATATTTACTAAGTGCCAGGCCCTGTGCTTGGACCAGTGGCTATAAAAACAAAAATGGTACCTAACTCAAGGTTCGAACATTCTACTGGAAGAAATAACATGCTTAAGTATAATGCTGAATAATGTGGGAATGAGATATAATTGAAGTGATCACCTTGTGGAGATCAGGAAAGCCCTTGAATAGGAAATGACAGAAGAGCTGACCTTTGAAAGGAACCAGGAATTCTAAGAAGCTGAGGAAAGGATGAAGAGTATTCCAGGCATTCAGGGACAGCCTGTGCCAAGGCAAGAATTTGGGGAAATGGAATCCTGAATTTGAGGAACAACAAGTTGGCCAGTTTATCTGAACCATAGAGCATCTGGAGACATAATTCCCAATTATGTCTAAGAAGTCTGAAAAGGTAGCCCGCAGCCTGGTCTTGTAAAGGGCTTTATGCCAAAGAGGCATTTGTATTTGATGCTAGTTACTCTGGAGCTTCTGGGGCTTTTTAAGCAGAAGAATGGCACAGTCAGAGCTGTGTCTTAAGAAGATTATTCTTGAGGCAGCCAGGTAGTGCAGTGGATAGAGTGCTGGACCTGGAGTCAGGAAGACTCATCTTCCTGACTTCAAATCTGGCCTCAGACACTGTCTATGTGACTATGGGCAAGTCACTTAACTCCAACTGCCACCACACCCCCCCCCCCAAAAAAAACCATATCATTCTGTCAGTTGTGTGGAAGACGGGAAGAGACTTGAAGGAAAGAGAACAATTAGGAGTCTGTTACAATAGTCCACGAGGGTCTCAACAAGGGTTGTGGCCATGTGATTCTAGCTCTGCTTATTTGCTAGTGCCTTTGGATATGTCACAACCTTTTTTGGCCTCACTTCATTCATTTATAGAGTAAGTTAGACTAGATCAGTGGTGTCAAATTCAAACAGAAGGAGATCCCTGCAGGCCTCATACTGACTTAGAAAACAACAAATTAACACTATCTTTGTTGTATTGCATTTTTAATTTATTCTGTTATACATTTTCGAATTATATTTTAATCTGGTTGGCCACATTGGGGGGTTATGTTACCTGATCTCTGCCCCACCCAAATGAGCTTTTCCTCCATTTTATATCTTTCTCTTAAGTTGCTTCTGTCTTTGTACAGCAAAGTACCAGGAAAAGAATAGGAGAGCTCTGGGGTCAGGATCTAGATTCAAATCCTTCCTCTGATACCACGTTGGACTATTAACAATTCTCAAAATGTGGTGAAATGATCCCTGGGGGGTTCTTGATTCCTTTATAGAAGGTCTACAAGGTCAAAACAATTTTCATAATAATTTGAGGAAATTTTAATTTCTAATGCAGTAAGTATTGATAGCTATAAACCAGGTATGTGCTGGAGCCAGTTCATACTAGCTCACAACAGCTGATTATTAAATTTTCAGTGTGAGCATTTACACCTTGGAAATCAGCAAATGTTACAAATCAGGGTTTGGCTTATCGTTTTGTTGATTGTCTAGACTTAAGCGATGGAGAAAATGTTATTAATACAGATTGAATTTTAAAGTGTGTCTTGTGAAAATCTTTCTTATCCCAGAGAGCTGATTGTTAGACATTTACCAGCACATCCCTGGATAGACCCTACATAAACAAAAACTCACTGGGTAGTGTAAAAGGGTTCTGAAACTGAAGTGTGAGAATCACTCAATTAGATAATAAAGTTCCTTTCAGATGCCTAGGACTCTATCAACCAGCTAGTACCGAAACAAATCTGCACTTTCTTTCCCACCTCCATCCTTTTGCTTTGTAGTTTCCTATGTTTTGAATACCTTCCTTTGGGATTTCCACTGCTATCAGTTTCCCAAGTCCAGAGCAACTACTATATCTTTTCCACAAGTTTCTATAATTTCCATCCTCCCTCCCAAGATACAGTGTAAACAGAACTGGTACCACAGTCAAAGATCTTAGATTCAAATCCTGACTCTGATGCTTATTATCTGTAAGATCTTGAACAAGCCACCTAAATCTCAAAGGCCTCAGTTTCCTCATATGTAAACTGAGGAGCTAGAAGCTTGATCCAGCTTTAGTCCTGTAAGTCTTTCTATAATCATAGAATCATAGCTCTAGAGTTGGAAAGGACCTTAAAAGTTGGGTCATTTTGCAAGTAGGGAAACTAAGGCCAAGAAAGGTTAAGTGACTTGCCCAGGGTCACACAGCTGCTGAATGTCTGAAGCCAGGTCTTCCTAGCTCCAACTATGCCCAACTTTCTATCCAACCTAACACAGTGCCTCTATGTCACCCCATAATGGACTTCTTAAGGGCTGAGTCTAAGTCTTAATCATCTCTGTACCTCACCTGTACCTGACAGAACCCTGCACATCACAGGCACATGTTGAATTTCCTGAAAAGGAGGCAATGAATCAAAACAGATGAAAGAGAAGAAATCATCAAGGCCAGGGGAAAAGGACTCTCTGAGTGAACCAGTTTCTGTTTTCAAATTTTGTGAGCAAAGCCTCCCCAAAGAAGCTCCTCTGTTTTATATAACAGCCAGGTCCCTCTCTGCCAGTGACTTAATGATATCAGTGTGGGTGCAGGCCAGCCCATGTTAGCAACTCTTTCTAGAGGATCTTTGGGATCTAGAGACTTTGGGAAGTCTCCCTTCACTGTATTCCAACAGGCAAAGAATGGGAAGAGACCACAGGCCATGTGGCACCAAATTTTTGCAATATTCTAACCACTCACAGAGGGTATCTAAATTTAACATCCAAGAGGAGAGCCAAAGATAAGGGGAACATTAGCCAGCTCTTGCCCAGAGAAAAAGAGCAAGATCTTTATAAGCACTGCTGGGCTAGGATCCTGGGCTTTGCTTGTTACCAAAGAAAGAGGGATATACCAACAACCAGTCTGTTGAAACATCTATAGATCAGGTAACGTAACCCCCCAAAACAGACAACCAGATTAACTCGGTAAGTTTTTCTTAACCTTTCCCTAATGGAATAATCACCAACCTCTCGTGATATAATTAAAGTCTGAGCTCTGTAGCCAGGCATTCAAGGCTTTGTTCAATGTGATACTGCCCTGTTTTCCTGGTCTTAGCTAATATTGCCTCCCTCCATGTTATCTGTCCTCCAACTCAACTGGAATACCCACCATCTCCTAAACTTGCTCTGAATTTCCCAGCAACCATGTTTTCCCCAGAGATGTCTGCTATGCTTACAATGTCATTCTCCCCATCCTCTACTTCCTCTGAGAAGTCATCCCTGAATTTCCTCTTTCCCTTCTGCTGGTCTTCGCACATACTCTTGCATACACATCAGGTATCATCCTGAATTAAGAGCTATCTTCATATTTGCTATGTCTCCATACATGGTAAATTCTATAAGGGCAGGTGATTTTAAAGGCCTTAGTTAAACTAAGAACTAAACCCAGCTCTGCTAGTCACTACTTATGTGACTTTGATAAAGTCATTTAACCCCTCTGGGTCTCAGTTTCCTCAACGGTAAAATGAAAATATCAGACTAGATGACCCCCAAGGTCCCTTCCAGCTACTACCATCATTCTCACTAACTCTACGTAGCCCCCTCCTTACCAGGCTCTCTAAATTCGGTTTCTTACAAGTAGCAACAGGTTGTTATGGCAACTGAATATAAAAGGAGGAGGAAGGAATAAATTTAGCATCCTTACAGGAAGGATTCAGAAAACAGAACTTGGCTGCTACCAAATACACCCCCAGTGTCATTCGCTGGCACTTCAAGACTGTACTTTAGATAGCATAGCTTCCTTCATTAAACTGTGTACTAGAATAGAACAGGAACACATATATAGAGAGGGAGGGAGGGATGGAAGGGAGAAGATTTAGAACCAAAGCAAGACACTGTGTGTGTGTGTGTGTGTGTGTGTGTGTGTGTGTGTGACACTGTGTGTGTGTGTGTGTGTGTGTGTGTGTGTGTGTGTGTGTGTGTGT